>NC_074681.1:2516710-2766710 GCF_029448725.1 Salvelinus fontinalis
TTTTGACATTTTGTCAGGAAATGCAGCTCCGTCTCAGGTTCTGCTGTTGTGCAGTGGTTGCACAGCCTTTCCTCTACAGGGAGCCAGGTTTTCCTGTGTCTACCCTTCTCAATGGCAAGGCTGTGCTCACTGAGCCTGTACTTTGTCAAGGTTTTTCTAAGGTTTTGATCAGTAACCATAGTCAAATAGTTAGCCACGGTGTACTGTCGATTTAGGGCCAGATAGCACTGCATTTTGCTCTGTGCTTGTGCTTGTGTTTCCCAATAAGCAATGTAGTTTTGTTTTGACTGTGTTGTAATTTGGTTTATTCTGATTGATTGGATGTTCTGGTCCTGAGGCTTCAGTGTGTTAGTAGAACAGGTTTGTGAACTCAGCCCCAGGACCAGCTGGATGAGGGGACTCTTTTCTTTGCTCAGCTCTTGGTATTGCAGGGCTTGGTAGTGATATGAGAGGGGGTCACTGTATTTTAGATGTTTCCAAAACTTAATTGCTCTTTTTTGAGTTTTTATTATTAGTGGATATTTGCCTAATTCTGCCCTGCATGCATTGTTTGTAGTTTTCCTCTGGACATGTAGGAGAATCTTACAGAACTCTGCATGCAGGGTTTCAATGGGATGTTTGTCCCATTTGATGAAATCTTGTTTTGCAAGTGGACCCCACACCTCGCTGCCATAAAGTGCAATTGGTTCAATGACATATTCAATTATTTTTTGCCAAATTTTAATAGGTATTTCAATTTGAATTTGCTTTTTAATTGCGTAGAATGCCCTGCGTGCTTTCTCTCTCAGTTCATTCACTGCCTCATTAAGGTGTCCAGTTGAGCTTATTTTTAAACCTAAGTAATTGTAGTGTGTGCAGTACTCTATATATTTTGTACCAATTGAGAACTTTGGTCTAATTCCCTGAGATCTGGATCTTCTCTGGAAAATCATTATTTTAGTCTTTTTGGGGTTTACTGCCAGGGCCCAGGTCTGGCAGTACTGCTCTAGCAGATCCAGGCTCTGCTGTAGGCCATGTGCTGTGGGTGACAACAGGCATAGGTCATCTGCGAAGAGTAGGCATTTAACCTCTGAATTATGGAGACTAACACCAGGGGCTGAGGATTTTTCTAGAATAGTGGCCAATTCGTTGATGTAAATATTGAAGAGTGCAGGGCTCAGATTACAACCCTGACGAAGGCCCCGCCCCTGGTTAAAGAATTCTGTTCTTTTCTTGCCAATTTTAATGCTGCACGTATTGCCAGTATACATTGATTTAATTATGTCATATGTTTTACCCCCTACACCACTTTCAATAACTTTGTAGAACAGTCCTGTATGCCAAATAGAATCAAATGCTTTTTGGAAGTCGATAAAGCAAGCGTGTATTTTGGTATTATTTTGGTGGACATGTTTACCTATCAGGGTGTGTAGGGTGTAAATATGATCGGTCGTGCGATGTTTTGGTATAAATCCAATTTGGCTTTTACTCAAGACATTGTGCTTATTAAGGAAGTTTAGAACTCTTACATTTATAATACTACAGAAAACCTTCCCCAGGTTACTGTTCACACAAATGCCTCTGTAATTGTTAGGGTCAAATTTGTCTCCGTTTTTAAAGATTGGGGTTATGAGTCCTTGATTCCAGATGTCAGGGAAATAACCTACACTCAGGATCAAATTAAACAGTTTTAATGTGGCCAATTGAAATTTTGCACTAGTGAGTTTGAGCATCTCATTTAGGATGCCATCAGGTCCGCATGCCTTTTTAAATTTGAGAGCCTGAAGTTTCTTATAGAGCTCCTGGTCAGTAATTGGGGAGTCCAGTGGATTTTGGTTGTCCTTTATAGCTTTTTCTAATCCATTCAACTTCTCATGAATTTGGCGTTGTTCTGCGTTTGTGTCAATTTGAACGGTGTTGTAGAGTGTTTTAAAATGGTTTGTCCATATGTCACCATTTTGTATCGCTAATTCCTCTTGTTTAGATTTCTTTAATTTTTTCCAATTTTGCCAGAAGTTGTTTGTGTTTATGGACTCCTCAATTAGCATCAGCTGCTTTCTGTTGTACTGGGCTTTTTTGGTTCTGAGTGTACGTTTATAGAGTTTTAAAGTCTCACAGTAATGAAGGCGTAATTCACCATTATTTGGGTCTCTGTGCTTTTGGTTGGATAGTGTTCTAATTTTTTTTCTTATAATTTTACAATCTGCATCAAACCAGTTGTCATCTGTGATCTTTTTTGTTTTGTTTTTTATCAATTTCTTCTTTTGCCGTTTGCCTGAATATATAGTTGATGTTTTGTACTGCTAGATTGATGCCTTCTTTACTGTGAGTGAATGTGGTATCCAGAAAGTTATCTAAGAGTGTTTGGATATTTTGGTTCCAGGTTGCTTTCTGGTATTCTTCTGTGCTGTTTTGGGCCCATCTGTATGAATTTCTGATGTTGTACAGCTTACTGGGCTGTGAATGTGTGGTTGTTTCCATGTCTGTTCTTTTGAGGAACAATGTAATTTGGCTGTGATCAGACAGAGGTGTTAGTGGCTTGACAGTGAATGAGCTGAGAGAGAAAGGGTCAATGTCTGTGATCATATAGTCTACTGTACTGTGGCCAAGAGGTGAGCAGTAGGTGAATCTCCCCAAAGAGTCCCCCCGTAACCTACCATTGACAAAGTATAGACCCAGGCTTCTACAGAGCTGCAACAGATCCCTTCCGTTTTTGTTGACGGTGCTGTCACTGTTGTTTCTATGGGGGAGATTAAGGCAGTTAGAAACAGTATGGCCTGTAATAAAGCTGTCCCCTCGTGTGCTCGTTAGATCAGGTAGTGTTCCTGTGCGTGCATTTGTGTCCCCACAGATGAGCACATTTCCCTGGGCCTGGAAATGGCACGTCTCTTCCTCAAGGGTGGGGAAGATCTCCTCTGAGTAATATGGGGATTCTGAGGGGGGGGATATAAATTGCGCAAAGGAACACATCTTTTTCTGTCACTACAAGTTCTTTTTTCAGTTTTAACCAAATGTGATATTTGCCAATTTTGAGGGGGTCAATTAGATGTTGTAGTTCGGATTTGTACCAAATGATCAGTCCTCCAGAGTCTCTGCCTCTATTGACAGAGCTGTGTTTCTGTGACGGTACAATTACCTCTCTGTAACCTGTGGGACAGTGAGTGACAATGTCAGCCTTACACCATGTCTCCTGAAGAATGATGACATCAACATCTTTAAGGTTTTTGTTGAACTCCAGTGCTAAACTCTTCAGTCCAAAGGTTGATGAGTTTAGGCCCTGAATGTTCCACATGCTAACTGATAGCGATTTCATGTTACAAAAGAAAGAATAGCAGTCAGAAATACTGTGACTACTAACTATTAAGTTGTTAAGAGCGAGATAAACAGGATAACAGCTAACATTCTTTCTGTTATATATATAAACATTCCTATTCATTGAACAAGTACATTTGAGTACAATAGGTGTGTGTGTGTGTGTGTGTGTGTGTGTGTGTGTGTGTGTGTGTGTGTGTGTGTGTGTGTGTGTGTGTGTGTGTGTGTGTGTGTGTGTGTGTGTGTGTGTGTGTGTGTGTGTGTGTGTGCATGCGTCCGTGTGTGTGTGTTTAGTGCAGTTTAGTGCAGATGTATTGGAGGAGCTGTTTAATCTCACTTAATCCTACAAGGTTCTCCTGTCCTCTGACGACCTCTGCGTAGCTGCGCTGGTCCTGCTGTTGGGCCCTGTGGAGTGGAGGGGGACCAGGTCTGGGCCGTGGGGCTTCCTCTCTGGTCTGGTAGGGATGGTGGTCTGATGCGGGGCAGTAGGCTGGGCCCGGTCCGGTCTGGCTAAGCCGATGGAAGTGGTGATGGTCTGGTGGTGGGTGGGGCCTGTGGGGTGCGCTGGGTCTGGTGTGGCGTTGAAGGGGCCTGGGGCTCCTTGGTGGTGCAGTGGTCTGGTAGGGGTCTCTGGGTGGTCCTCTGTCCAATACGGCATGGGGTGTTTGTCTACCAAGTGCCACGTCCTTTAGAGACTTGGTAAACATCCCTAATGTCTGTTTCCTCAGATGGGAGTGGTCGTGCAGATGCTCTGGGGTGATTGTTGGGTGGTGAGCAACGTGTACGTTTGGGAGTAGGCCACACCCTCTGGTGATGTCAGCGTTGACTTTCTGAATGGTATGGGGATGAAAGTCTTTGCGGGGCAGCAGAGTGGAGATGGTGATGTGGGAGTTGGGGAACCGCTCAGAGGCCCTCTCTGCTATTCTGTTGACCAGGCTGCCTACTCTCTCCTGCTCCTCTCGCAGGTTGTTGGTGCCGGTGTGAATAATAATGTTGCCTGGTGTGCCAAAGTCAGGCTGGGACAGGATGTGGAGTGCATCCTGTGTTTTTGGGCACCATATTTTGCGCACCTTGTGTTGTGGGAAGAGTTTATCTTCTTGGAGGAATTTCCCATTTGAGTCAATGAGGATGGCCACCTCAGCGGGTTTTACCAGATTAGTGGGTTTACGGTCTGGGGCTGGAGTACACAGGGCCTGTGTACATGGAGGGGCGTGTGGGGGTGTGTCAGGGGGGGCCAGAGAGCTTCTCTCTGTAGTAGGTGTTTCCATGTGAGCCTTCTTGTTGACTGGGGGTGTGGGTAAAGTGTTGTCGGTATGGGGGGGGGTTGTGGGTAAAGGTGGGTCAGTGGGGGTGTTAGGGGTGGTGGGGTTGTTAGGGGTGGTGGGGGGCTGCAGCTTCTCTCCAGGAGTCTCTACAGTCTGCTCTCTGTGCTGCAGCACCCTCTTGATGCCAGACAACTCCTTTGCCATCTCCTCCTTTACCTGCACCAGCTCTCTCCTCATGGTGGCCTTTACCTCCTCAAGCGCTGTGGTAAGGCTCTCTCTCAGCTCCTGGACAGAGTTCTTCAGCTGGGTCCTGCACTGGTTGATCTGGTCCTGTAGAAGCTCTGTGTCTGGGCTGGTGGTGGTGTAGCTGAGGGGCTGCTCCTTCAGCTCAGTAACCCATACCTCTATCACAGCCAGCCTGTCTCTCAACAGGCTGATGGTAGTGTGGTCTTGGCTCTGGTGGTTGTAGGCAGGCAGGGGGGAGGATGGTCCTGCTGTTGGGGTGCCTGAGGTGAGGGGAGAGGTCGGGGTGCTGTCCTTTTCTTTGTTGCTTTCCGCTGTCTTCGTTAGGGTGGGGAAGTCCTGCACAACAGAGCTGAGTGCAGCCTCACTGCCCTGGACCATGACAGTGCCGTTCTGATACATATTTACCGTCAGAAACCTGTTTTCCTTGTCCTTATCGCTGTCCTCAAAAATGTGGATTTGCCTTCCCTTGCAGATGCCTTTCTTCGTGGTATAGCTGAAATGCCTGGTTACAGCTGCATGCCAGGCAGTGGTGTGGTCTGTGTAAAATAACAGGTTTGTAACAGTCCTGTTTTGTGAGCAGTCGGCAAACAAAGTTTCTGGGTTCTCCCTCAGAATTCTGTGTTTAAAATTGATTCTTCCTTTCTCTGATTTGATTTCTGCTGGGTATTCAAAAAAAGTGAGGAAAGTCTCTAAATTCACACAGGACACTGGATAAGACAGGAGAAGTATTCCAGGTATAACCAACTGACCCTAGCCCCCCGACACATAAACTACTGCAGCATAAATACTGGAGGCTGAGACAGGAGCGGTCAGGAGACACTGTGGCCCCATCCGAAGAAACCCCCGGACAGGGCCAAACAGGAAGGATATAACCCCACCCACTCTGCCAAAGCACAGCCCCCACACCACTAGAGGGATATCCTCAACCACCAACTTACAATCCTGAGACAAGGCCGAGTATAGCCCGCAAAGGTCTCCACCACAGCACAACCAAGGGGGGGCGCCAACCCAGACAGGAAGTTCACGTCAGTAACTCAACCCACTCAAGTGACGCACCCCTCCTAGGGACGGCATGAAAGAGCACCAGCAAGCCAGTGACTCAGCCCCAGTAACAGGGTTAGAGGCAGAGAATCCCAGTGGAGAGAGGGGAAACCGGCCCTGGAGAGACAGCAAGGGCGGTTCGTTGCTCCAGAGCCTTTCCGTTCACCTTCACACTCCTGGGCCAGACTACACTCAATCATATGACCTACTGAAGAGATAAGTCTTCAGTAAAGACTTAAAGGTTGAGACTGAGTCTGCGTCTCTCACATGGGTAGGCAGACTGTTCCATAAAAATGGAGATCTATAGGAGAAAGCCCTGCCTCCAGCTGTTTGCTTAGAAATTTTAGGGACAATTAGGAGGCCTGCGTCTTGTGACCGTAGCGTACGTGTAGGTATGTACGGCAGGACCAACTCGGAAAGATAGGTAGGAGCAAGCCCATGTAACGCTTTAAAGGTTAACAGTAAAACCTTGAAATCAGCCCTTGCCTTAACGGGAAGCCAGTGTAGGGAAGCTAGCACTGGAGTAATATGATCAAATTTCTTGGTTCTAGTCAGGATTCTAGCAGCCGTATTTAGCACTAACTGAAGTTTATTTAGTGCTTTATCCGGGTAGCCGGAAAGTAGAGCATTGCAGTAGTCTAACCTAGAAGTAACAAATGCATGGATTAATTTTTCTGCATCATTTTTGGACAGAAAATTTCTGATTTTTGCAATGTTACGTAGATGGAAAAAAGCTGTCCTTGAAACAGTCTTGATATGTTCGTCAAAAGAGAGATCAGGGTCAAGAGTAACACCGAGGTCCTTCACAGTTTTATTTGAGACGACTTTACAACCATCAAGATGAATTGTCAGATTTAACAGAAGATCTCTTTGTTTCTTGGGACCTAGAACAAGCATCTCTGTTTTGTCCGAGTTTAAAAGTAGAAAGTTTTCAGCCATCCACTTCCTTATGTCTGAAACACAGGCTTCTAGCGAGGGCAATTTTGGGGCTTCACCATGTTTCATTGAAATGTACAGCTGTGTGTCATCCGCATAGCAGTGAAAGTTAACATTATGTTTTCGAATAACATCCCCAAGAGGTAAAATATATAGTGAAAACAATAGTGGTCCTAAAACGGAACCTTGAGGAACACCGAAATGTACAGTTGATTTGTCAGAGGACAGACCATTCACAGAGACAAACTGATATCTTTCCGACAGGTAAGATCTAAACCAGGCCAGAACTTGTCCGTGTAGACCAATTTGGGTTTCCAGTCTCTCCAAAAGAATGTGGTGATCGATGGTGTCAAAGGCAGCACTAAGGTCTAGTAGCACGAGGACAGATGCAGAGCCTCGGTCTGACGCCATTAAAAGGTCATTTACCACCTTCACAAGTGCAGTCTCAGTGCTATGATGGGGTCTAAAACCAGACTGAAGCATTTCGTATACATTGTTTGTCTTCAGAAAGGCAGTGAGTTGCTGCGCAACAGCTTTTTCTAAAATTTTTGAGAGGAATGGAAGATTCGATATAGGCCGATAGTTTTTTATATTTTCCGGGTCAAGGTTTGGCTTTTTCAAGAGAGGCTTTATCACTGCCACTTTTAGTGAGTTTGGTACACATCCGGTGGATAGAGAGCTGTTTATTATGTTCAACATAGGAGGGCCAAGCACAGGAAGCAGCTCCTTCAGCAGTTTAGTAGGAATAGGATCCAGTATGCAGCTTGAAGGTTTAGAGGCCATGATTATTTTCATCATTGTGTCAAGAGATATAGTACTAAAACACTTAAGTGTCTCTCCCGATCCCAGGCCCTCGCAGAGCTGTGCAGATCCAGGACAGCTAAGCCCTGGAGGAATACGCAGATTCAAAGAGGAGTCCGTAATTTGCTTTCTAATGGTCATGATCTTTTCCTCAAAGAAGTTCATGAATTTATTACTGCTGAAGTGAAAGCCATCCTCTCTTGGGGAATGCTGCTTTTTAGTTAGCTTTGCAACAGTATCAAAAAGAAATTTTGGATTGTTCTTATTTTCCTCGATTAAGTTGGAAAAGTAGGATGATCGAGCAGCAGTGAGGGCTCTTCGGTACTGCACGGTACTGTCTTTCCAAGCTAGTCGGAAGACTTCCAGTTTTGTGTGGCGCCATTTCCGTTCCAATTTCCTGGAAGCTTGCTTCAAAGCTCGGGTATTTTCTGTATACCAGGGAGCTAGTTTCTTATGACAAATGTTTTTCGTTTTTAGGGGTGCAACTGCATCTAGGGTATTGCGCAAGGTTAAATTGAGTTCCTCAGTTAAGTGGTTAACTGATTTTTGTCCTCTGACGTCCTTGGGTAGGCAGAAGGAGTCTGGAAGGGCATCAAGGAATTTTTGTGTTGTCTGAGAATTTATAGCACGACTTTTGATGCTCCTTGGTTGGGGTCTGAGCAGATTATTTGTTGCGATTGCAAACGTAATAAAATGGTGGTCCGATAGTCCAGGATTATGTGGAAAAACATTAAGATCTACAACATTTATTCCATGGGACAAAACTAGGTCCAGAGTATGACTGTGGCAGTGAGTAGGTCCAGAGACATGTTGGACAAAACCCACTGAGTCGATGATGGCTCCGAAAGACTTTTGGAGTGGGTCTGTGGACTTCTCCATGTGAATATTAAAATCACCAAAAATTAGAATATGATCTGCTATGACTACAAGGTCTGATAGGAATTCAGGAAACTCAGAGAGGAACGCTGTATATGGCCCAGGAGGCCTGTAAACAGTAGCTATAAAAAGTGATTGAGTAGGCTGCATAGATTTCATGACTAGAAGCTCAAAAGACGAAAACGCCATTTTTTTTTTTGTAAATTGAAATTTGCTATTGTAGATGTTAGCAACACCTCCGCCTTTGCGGGATGCACGGGGGATATGGTCACTAGTGTAACCAGGAGGTGAGGCCTCATTTAACACAGTAAATTCATCAGGCTTAAGCCATGTTTCAGTCAGGCCAATCACATCAAGATTATGATCAGTGATTAGTTCATTGACTATGACTGCCTTTGAAGTGAGGGATCTAACATTAAGTAACCCTATTTTGAGATGTGAGGTATCACGATCTCTTTCAATAATGGCAGGAATGGAGGAGGTCTTTATCCTAATAAGATTGCTAAGGCGAACACCGCCATGTTTAGTTTTGCCCAACCTAGGTCGAGGCACAGACACAGTCTCAATGGGTATGGCTGAGCTGACTACACTGACTGTGCTATTGGCAGACTCCACTAAGCTGGCAGGTTGGCTAACAGCCTGCTGCCTGGCCTGCACCCTATTTCATTGTGGGGCTAAAGGAGTTAGAGCCCTATCTATGTTGGTAGATAAGATGAGAGCACCCCTCCAGGTAGGATGGAGTCCGTCACTCCTTAGCAGGTCAGGCTTGGTCCTGTTTGTGGGTGAGTCCCAGAAAGAGGGCCAATTATCTACAAATTCTATCTTTTGGGAGGGGCAGAAAACAGTTTTCAACCAGCGATTGAGTGCTGAGACTCTGCTGTAGAGCTCGTCACTCCCCCTAACTGGGAGGGGGCCAGAGACAATTACTCGATGCCGACACATCTTTCTAGCTGATTTACACGCTGAAGCTATGTTGCACTTGGTGACCTCTGACTGTTTCATCCTAACATCGTTGGTGCCGACGTGGATAACAATATCTCTATACTCTCTACACTCGCCAGATTTAGCTTTAGCCAGCACCATCTTAAGATTAGCCTTAACGTCGGTAGCCCTGCCCCCTGGTAAACAGTGTATGATCGCTGGGTGATTCGTTTTAAGTCTAATACTGCGGGTAATGGAGTCGCCAATGACTAGGGTTTTCAATTTGTCAGAGCTAACGGTGGGAGCCTTCGGCGTCTCAGACCCCGTAACGGGAGGAGTAGAGACAAGAGAAGACTCAGACTCAGACTCCGACTCGCTACATAATGGGGAAAACCGGTTGAAAGTTTCTGTCGGCTGAATGAGCGACACCGGTTGAGCATTCCAACAGCATTTCCCTCCAGAAGCCATGAGAAAGTTGTCCGGCTGCGGGGACTGTGCGGGGGGATTTATACTAACGTTACTATCTGTACTTACTGGTGGCACAGACGCTGTTTCTTCCTTTCCTACACTGAAAATACCCTTGCCTAACGATTGCGTCTGAAGCTGGGCTTGCAGCACAGCTATTTTCGCCGTAAGGCGATCGTTCTCCTGTATATTATGAGTACAGCGACTGCAATTAGAAGACATCATGTTAATGTTACTACTTAGCTTCGGCTGTTGAAGGTGTTGACGAACCATGTCCAGATAAAGCGTCCGGAGTGAAAAGGTTGAATGAGGGAAAAAAGTTGCGATGGAAAAACTAAAAATATAAACGGTAATTAAAAACAGAAACAAAACAAAAAACGTAAAGTTGTCAGCTAGCAAAGTAAAGTAAAGTTCGCAGCAAATCGCACAGCAACAAAACGCACAGCAACACGTCTGCAGATTCAACAGGAAGTGACGTCTCAATCAACTTTAGGAGACGGTCTTGGCGCTTGCTGGACTTTCTTGGGCGCCCTGAAGCCTTCTTCACAACAGTTGAACCGCTCTCCTTGAAGTTCTTGATGATCCGATAAATGGTTGAATTAGGTACAAACTTACTGGCAGCAATATCCTTGCCTCTGAAGCCCTTTTTGTGCAAAGCAATGATGACGGCACATTTTTCCTTGCAGGTAACCATGGTTGACAGAGGAAGAACAATGATTCCAAGCACTACCCTCCTTTTGAAGCTTCCAGTCTGTTATTCAAACTCAATCGGCATGACAGAGTGATCTCCAGCCTTGTCCTCGTCCACACACACCTGTGTTAACCAGAGAATCACTGACATGATGTCAGCTGGTCCTTTTGTGGCAGGGCTGAAATGCAGTGGAAATATTTTTTGGCGATTCAGTTCATTTGCATGGCAAAGAGGGACATTGCAATTCATTGCAATTCATCTGATCATTCTTCATAACATTCTGGAGTATATGCAAGTTGCCATCATACAAACTGAGGCAGCAGACTTTGTGAACATTTATATTTGTGTCATTCTCAAAACTTTTGGCCACGACTGTATATGTTTTGACCATGACAGTTTACAATCTAAGGTAACGCCAAGTCATTTAATCAGCTCAACTTGTTCAACAGCCACACCATTCATTACCAGATTCAGCTGAGATCTAGAACTTAGGGAATGATTTGTACCAAATACAATGCTCTTAGTTTTAGATGTTCAGGACCAGTTTATTACTGGTCACCCATTCCAAAAACAGACTGCAACTCTTTGTTCAGGTTTTCAGTGATTTCATTAGCTGTGGTTGCTGATGCGTATATGGTTGAATCATCAGCATATATGGACACACATGCTTTATTTAAGCATGCTTATAGAGAAGGGCACTGAACATGTACTGCACTGACACAAATGACTGATGATTGGTAAATTGATTGATAAATTGATCATAAAAAGATTGTGAGAGCTGTACTGTTAGATTTCAGTGCAGCCTTTGATATTATTGACCATAACCTGTTGTTGAAAAAACATATGTGTTTTGGCTTTTCAGCTTCTGCCATATCGTGGATTCAGAACTATCTATCTAATAGAACTCAAAGGGGTTTTCTTTAAATGGTTGCTTCTCTAATGTCAAACATGTAAAGTGTGGTGTACCGCAGGGCAGCTCTTTAGGTCCTCTACTCTTTTCTATTTTACTAATGACCTGCCACTGGCATTAACGTCTACTTCATCACAATCCCGGATCCGGGAGCACCCCCATCAGTAAAAAGACACAACTTTTTTTCCCACCATTTTTTTCCTGCATAGGTAGCTATCACAATTTCGACCAAATAAAGATATAAATAGCCACTAACCAAGAAACAACTACATCAGACAGTCTGATGAAGACAGTCTGATGACAGTCTGATAACATATTTATTGTATAGCATATGTTTTGTTAGAAAAATGTGCATATTTCAGGTATAAATCATAGTTTACCATTGCAGACACCATCACAACTCTCACCAAAGCAACTAGAATAACTACAGAGACCATTGTGTATTACCTAAATACTCATCATAAAACATTTCTGAAAAAAACACAGCGTACAGCAAATGAAAGACAAAGATCTTGTGAATCCAGCCAATATTTCAGATTTTTTAAGTGTTTTACAGCGAAAACACAATATAGCATTATATTAGCTTACTACAATAGCCAACCACACAACAGCATTGATTCAGGCCAACAATAGCGATAACGAATAAACCAGCAAAATATATTAATTTTTTCACTAACCTTCTCAAACTTCTTCAGATGACAGTCCTATAACATCATATTACACAATACATATAGAGTTTGTTCGAAAATGTGCATATTTAGCGGCACAAATCGTGGTTATACAATGAGAAAAGTAGCCAAGCTGCCAACAATATGTCGGGAGAAATCTTGGGAGAGGCATCTAATCTAATCATTAACTAATCATAAACTTGACTAAAAAATACAGGTTGGACAGCAAATGAAAGATACATTAGTTCTTAATGCAATCGCTGTGTTAGATTTTTTTAATTAACGTTACTACGACATACAGCGTGCGTTAAAGCGAGACCGCACCGAAATTAATGGCGGAATATGAGTTTAACATTTTTCAACAGAACAACGAATTAACATCATAAATAGTTCTTACTTTTTGATGAGCTCCCATCAGAATCTTGGGCAAGTTGTCCTTTTTCCAAAAGAATCGTTGCTCGGTTGTAGATTGTCGCCTTCAACGTTGGAATTAGCAGTAAACATTAGCCATGTGGGCCAGACGTGCCCAAGTCCCTAGAACACAGCACAAATAAATACCCGAAAATCGCAATATACTGATATAAACTGATATAACTCGGTTTAAAATAACAACATTATGATGTCTTTAACACCTATATCGAATAAAAACAGAGCCGGATATATCTAAGGGCTATAACGGGAGCTTTCTAGAACGACATCCTGAGGTCCTTTTTGCGTCATGGCGAAGAGAAGAAAGGGAGAACACCACGTTGCCAGCCCATTTATAAGGCCTCTGTAACGGGTGACGCTCTCCTCATCCTCGGACGAGGTGAGGAGAGAAGGATCTTCTGACCAAAACGCAGCTTGTGGGAAATAAGCCATCTTTATTATAACAACGATGATGGCAAACACGAAACGAAACAAACACTTTCCAAACTACAAAATAACAAAACGACGTTGACGAAACCTGAACATAAACTTATATAACTAAACATAAACTTACGTACAGGAAACAGACGACATCGAAACGAAAACGAAACAAACAAACGCTACAGTCCAGTGTGGTACGAACAAACATACTGACACAGGAGACAATCACCCACAAACAAACAGTGAGAATGCCCTACCTAAATATGACTCTTGATTAGAGGAAAACGCAAACCACCTGCCTCTAATCAAGAGCCATACCAGGCAAACCAAAACCAACATAGAAACAGATAACATAGAATGCCCACCCAACCTCACGTCCTGACCAACTAACACACAAAACTAACATAAATAGGTCAGGAACGTGACAGCCTCAGATCTGCCTAGCAACTCCATTTCAATTCTCACTATTCGCTGACATCCAGGGGAAGGCGTATGCAGTGCATCTCAACCAATAGAAGACAGGCAAATTAATAAACCGACCTCAGAACAACCTGCAGATTTCAGCATTCTCACATCCTCATAGGAAAATTGCTCCAACTCGAGTTCTGTTTTACTCACAGATATAATTCAAACGGTTTTAGAAACTAGAGAGTGTTTTCTATCCAATAGTAATAATAACATGCATATTGTACGAGCAAGAATTGAGTACGAGGCAGGTTAATTTGGGAACTAAATTTTTACAAAGTGCAAACAGCACACCTTATTGAGAAAAGGTTAATTTCTTGTCAATACGGGGGGCGCTGTTTTCACTTTGGAAAAAATCGTGCCCAAATTAAACGGCCTCGTACTCTGTTCTAGATCATACAATATGCATAGTATTATTACTATTGGATAGAAAACACTCTAAAGTTTCTAAAACTGTTTGAATTATATCTGTGAGTAAAACAGAACTCATTTGGCAGCAAACTTCCATACAGGAAGCGAAAAATCTGAAAACAAGGCTCTGTTTCAGGGCCTGCCTATTCAACTGGCTTTTATTTATCGATATGCATGCACTTCATACGCTTTCCACTAGATGTCAACAGGCAGTGGAAGGTGGAATGGGGTGTCTAGCTTGATCTGAGGCCGAACAAGAGCTTTTGGAGTGACAGGTCCGGTATTTTCTTTGTCTTCGACGGCGCGCGAGGGACCTCGACATTGTCTTCTGAAAAGCGGTATAAAAGTTCGGTATACACGGCGAATATCTCCGGCTCTGATTATATTTGATACATATGATAATAACATCATAAAGTGTTAATAAGCCTCATAAAGGCTCACTGTTCGTTGTTGACATTTCCTGTGAAGTTCGCCAATGAAGTAATCATTTCAATAATTGGCAACATCAAATAGTTTTGTGATAAATAAGCCATCTGATTCGATTAAAGTTTTGCAGTAAGTCAGCCAGTCAGATGTGAAGCCAGACTTATAAGCCTCTCCTTTTGCCCCATCTCTGTGAATGATTGATAAGGGCATTATAGAGGGGCCCAAACAGGCTGTATGGACAGGGCAGGCCTGTACAAAAAAGGCTTTGCACGGTCTGTGTTGCTAGAGTCCCCCTAATTAACTGGCGATGACAGATGATGTTTCATGCAGGCGGCTACGCAGTGACACGACCACGGTCATGGGTCAATAAAATGCAAAGGAAGGCTCTGTTTTGAATTGTTTAGTTACAGGACAAAAAAGGAAGTCTATGCTTCCCGAAAAGCACCCGAGCCTAGTGTTTAGAGCGTTGGGTCAGTAACCGAAAGGTTGCTGAATCGAATCCATGAGCTGACAAGGTAAAAATCTGTTGTTCTGCCCCTGAGCAAGGCAGTTAACCCACTGTTCCACGGGCACCGAAGACATGGGATGTTGATTTAACGCAGCCCCCCACACCTGATTCAGAGGGGTTGGGTTAAATGCAGAAGACACATATCAGTTGTACAACTGACTAGGTATCCCTCTTTCCCTTTAGGTCACTACTACTACCAGGGACCAAAGTAAGCTGTAAACTAAAAGAGGGAAGGTGAACTTTAATATTTTACTGATCATTTGAATAATGACATCCTACTACTGTTTCTGTTCCTCCTCCAATCCTCTCAGACTTCAACAATGATGACTTCCTGTGTAAGTCTGACCTGGAGAAGACGCTGAACAAGCTGACGCGGAATGAGCTAACGGAGGACGAGGTCAGGATGGTATGTGAGAAGGTGATCGACGAGGCCGACCTGGACAACGATGGACGTCTCTCACTGGAGGACTTCCAGCACATGATCGTCCGTGCTCCAGACTTCCTCAGGTCTGTGACCTGACAAGGGAAAAGTTCAACGTTAAACTTGAATTGCAGTAGTTGTAACCTAACCAATGGTCAAGCGTTTTTTTTCTAGGCAGTTCTTTAACTTTCATTTAGCCAAACAACTGGGAACTCAGAAAAAACATGATCTCTGACTGGGAAAATCATGACATCAGTGATCTTTAGGTCAGAGAAGTCAGAGCTCTAAGATGATGTCAGAGTTTTTTACTTGTAATTCTGAGTTGGATGACTGTTCAAAACAATTTTTCGCAGTTGGGTGTTGTCTTGAACGCACTGAAGTCGGAGGTTTCCCTGTTCTGAGTTGTCTTGAACGCACTGAAGTTGAAGGTTTCCCAGTTCTGAGTTGTCTTGAACGTACTGAAGTCGGAGGTTTCCCAGTTCTGAGTTGTCTTGAACGTACTGAAGTTGGAGGTTTCCCAGTTCTGAGTTGTCTTGAACGCACTGAAGTCGGAGGTTTCCCAGTTCTGAATTGTCTTGAACGCACTGAAGTCGGAGGTTTCCCAGTTCTGAGTTGTCTTGAACGTACTGAAGTCGGAGGTTTCCCAGTTCTGAGTTGTCTTGAACGCACTGAAGTCGGAGGTTTCCCAGTTCTGAATTGTCTTGAACGCACTGAAGTCGGAGGTTTCCCAGTTCTGAGTTGTCTGGAACACAGTGAAGTCGGAGGTTTCACAGTTCTGAGTTGTCTTGAACGCACTGAAGTCGGAGGTTTCCCAGTTCTGAGTTGCCTTGAACGTACTGAAGTCGGAGGTTTCCCAGTTCTGAGTTGTCTTGAACGCACTGAAGTCTGAGGTTTCCCAGTTCTGAGTTGTCTTGAACGCACTGAAGTAGGATGTTTCCCAGTTCTGAGTTGTCTTGAACACACTGAAGTCGGAGGTTTCCCAGTTCTGAGTTGTCTTGAACGCACTGAAGTCGGAGGTTTCCCAGTTCTGAGTTGTCTGGAACGCACTGAAGTCGGAGGTTTCCCAGTTCTAACATGTTGACTTTTCTTCCACAGCACCTTCCATATAAGGATATGAAGACTTAAGAGATGCCATGGACACTATCACCATGGATCCAAACATGTTCTCTACCAAAGATGTTATAGGGACCTTTAAAGTGTGCACTATGCAGGCTTAGGCTAGTTGTTTTTTTACTTTGATGTAGGCCGGAGACAGCCCACTGACCTGTTGACAGCTGAATAGTCTATTATTATAGACCTATTGTAGCTATCAGGACAGGGCTCATTAGCTATGACGGCCAACAGTTGATTTGTATTCTCTTCTATGAAGGCTCAGTTACACCGAGCTATAAAATAAACATCTTCCCCCATATTTCACTGAACCATGTAGGGCCAATGGAGGGTGAGGCACTGGGCCAAGGGAGGGTGAGGCATCTGTGTCATGGATGAATTAACACTCCATTATAAAATCATGGGTTCAGCTAACAGTCAATTGTCCTTAATCATTCTGGATCCATTAATACAATGTCATTTAAAGAGGCAATCTGGGATTCAAACAACAACAAAGCAGTCATGCACCCCAACTATTTGTTGGTAAACAGCTGAGGGATGGAGCTGGAGAAATGTAACCACTCTCAAATTCATAGATGGAGCTATGGATGCGAGGACTGACCTATCCCATGAGATCAAAATGAGAGTTTCAAGCTATACCGTGTTTGTTTACAATTATATTGTTTACATTTTTTTTGTTGTAAAACAAGCTTGTATTTGGGGTTCTGATGGGGTAAGACAGTCGAACTAAGCTCACGAGGAATGTATAGGTTTATTCTTCAAGAATCAGTGACTATATATTATAGATTAAACTATATATTATAGATTATACTATATATTAAGATTATACTATATATTAAGATTAAAGTCCAAAAATGTATGTACCAATTCCAGATGACCCCTTTGAAGAAAAACAACTATGACTCACAGCTCTTTAAAATAATTATATTTTATTCAATGAAAAGTGCAGATATCTACAAAACTGTAGATCAATTTCAATATGATTGTATTAAGTACAGTACAATTCAAGGAGATCTCTTCTCTCTTTTGAATGTGATATATTAAAAACAGCATTTTATATTTTCTTAAAATGTAATTTCTTTCTCATGGTGTACCTCACAATCGACAATGGAATAAAGATGTGGTCATTAAAACAGGAATGCACGTGATATGCATTTAGGGGTGAACTCTGACCTTTCCTAAACCTACATTTCCACTTAGTCATGCATTGGTGTCAAGTGGAAGTTAGGATTCGCCACGTACTGACAGGAAGAAAAAGGAGGGATGGATAACACATTTTAGAGGGAGTTTTGACAGAAAATGTTTTGACTTAAATTACACACACCTGTCTTTTTCTACACTGTTGTAAGATGTCAAGCTATCAAAAGAAAAAGGTAACAGTAGTCTCCTTTGTGCTCACCTCTCCTGTCCGTAGCCGCTGGAAGTCGTTAGGGAGTGGCTGTACTGCAATTTCTGCCGGGACTGAAGAGACCTATATCTGTCCACTAATACAGGACTAGTAAAGACACAGAGCACTACCTTTGTGAATTTTTTTCAACTAAATGTATTTGAATGTTTACCAGCATTTGTAACTTCAGTCTGATAATTATCTTTACAAAACAGTTAATCTGATAATAGTTGTGGAATATAAAGGTACTTGCCTGATATACGTTTTCCAGTTTCTTCAAATACTTTGCAAATGCAACTTATTTCTGTGTAAACTGAAATGGTCTATTCAGTCCTTTTCTATTTTAGTAGACACTCTTAAACAGAGCAACTTACAGTAGTGAGTGCATACATTTTCATACTGGTCCCCTGTGGGAATTGAACGCACAACCCTAGCATCACAAGCACCATGCATGGTCTACTAACTGAGCCACATTATCACATCACATTACTGTATTGGTCATGATTTTCTTCATGGTGATAGAAAGTCTGCAGGTACAAACCTAGATGATTAGCCTACTGCATGTACAATACAATAATGTACATTTACCTCCCGGGTGACCTCCCGGGTGGCGCAGTGGTCTAGGGCACTGCATCGCAGTGCTAGCTGCGCCAGCAGAGTCTCTGGGTTCGCGCCCAGGCTGGGCTGGGTTCGCGCCCAGGCTCTGTCACAGCCGGCTGCAGGAGGTCCGTGGGGCGAAGCACAATTGGCATAGCGTCGTCCGGGTTAAGGAGGGTTTGGCCGGTAGGGATATCCTTGTCTCAGTATGTAAAATGTAATAAAAATGTATGCACTCTACTGTAAGTTGCTCTGGATAAGAGTGTCTGCTAAATGACTAAAATGTATGTAAAAATGATTTACATTGTGGTTTGTAAGGATGGTAAATTAATACTGCACAAAAATTGGTTGTTTTCCATGTTATTTGATCAAGAAAAATATATGTTTTGTCTTTGTCTATAACTTGCACCTTTTGATGACAGGTTTATTTCTTTCTGGGTTCCATTAGAATGACATCACAGAGAAAGAAACAGGGTTGTGTTCTTTCTGGATTCCATTAGAATGACATCACAGAGAAAGAGACAGGGTTGTGTTCTTTCTGGATTCCATTAGAATGGCATCACAGAGAAAGAGACAGGGTTGTGTTCTTTCTGGGTTCCATTAGAAAGACATCACAGAGAAAGAGACAGTGTTGTGTTCTTTCTGGGTTCCATTAGAATGACATCACAGAGAAAGAGACAGGGTTGTGTTCTTTCTGGATTCCATTAGAAAGACATCACAGAGAAAGACACAGGGTTGTATTCTTTCTAGATTCCATTAGGAAGACATCACAGAGAAAGAGACAGGGTTGTGTTCTTTCTAGATTCCATTAGGAAGACATCACAGAGAAAGAGACAGGGTTGTGTTCTTTCTAGATTCCATTAGGAAGACATCACAGAGAAAGAGACAGGGTTGTGTTCTTTCTGGATTTCATTAAGAAGACATCACAGAGAAAGAGACAGGGCAGCTATGAAAGATACTGCTCTTACTGTTCTTATTTATACATTTTTTGTTGTTGCCAAAGATGAGATACTAAAAAGAACCTTTGCTCGCCCCACAGACATCTATACTCAGCAAAAAAAGAAACGTCCTCACTGTCAACTGTCAATTTTCAGCAAACTTAATATGTAAATATTTGAATGAATATAAGATTCAACAACTGAGAAATAAACTGAATCAATTCCACAGATATGTGACAAACAGAAATTGAATAATGTGTTCCTGAACAAAGCAGGGGTCAAAATCAAAAGTAACAGTCAGTATCTGGTGTGGCCACCAGCTGCAATAAGTACTGCAGTGCATCTCCTCATGTACTGCACCAGATTTGCCAGTTCTTGCTGTGAGATGTTACCCCACTCTTCCACCAAGGCACCTGCAAGTTCCCAGACATTTCTTCTGGCCATGGCAGAACACTGACATTCCTGTCATGCACAGAACGAGCAGTATGGCTGATGGTATTGTCATGCTGGAGGGTCATGTCACAATGAGCCTGCAGGAAGGGTACCACATGAGGGAGGAGGATGTCTTCCCTGTAACGCACAGCGTTAAGAGCGCCTGCAATGACAACAAGCTCAGTCCGATGATGCTGTGACACACCGCCCCAGACCATGACGGACCCTCCACTGCCAAATCAATCCCGCTCCAGAGTACAGGACTCGGTGTAACGCTCATTCCTTCGACGATAAACGCGAATCCGACCATCATGAGACAAAACCGCGACTCGTCAGTGAAGAGCACTTTTTGCCAGTCCTGTCTGGTCCAGCGATGGTGGGTTTGCGCCTTAAGGCAACGTTGTTGCCGGGGATGTCTGTGGTGAGGACCTGCCTTACAACAGGCCTACAAGCCCTCAGTCCAGCCTCTCTCAGCCTATTGCGGACAGTCTGAGCACTGATGGAGGGATTGTGCATTCCTGGTGTAACTCGGGCAGTTGTTGTTGCAATCCTGTACCTGCAGGTGTGATGTTCGGATGTACCGATCCTGTGCAGGTGTTGTTACACGTGGTCTGCCACTGCGAGGACGATCAGCTGTCCGTCCTGTCTCCCTGTAGCACTGTCTTAGGCATCTCACAGTACAGACAATGCAATTTATTGCCCTGGCCACATCTGCAGTCCTCATGCCTCCTTGCAGCATGCCTAAGGCACGTTCACACAGATGAGCAGGGACCCTGGGCATCTTTCTTTCGGTGTTTTTCAGAGTCAGTAGAAAGGCCTCTTTAGTTTCCTACGTTTTCATAACGGTGACCTTAATTGCCTACCGACTGTAAGCTGTTATTGTCTTAACGACCGTTCCACAGGTGCATGTTCAGTAATTGTTTCTGGTTCATTGAACAAGCATGGGAAACAGTGTTTAAACCCTTTTACAATGAAGATCTGTGAATCTATTTGGATTAGTTGGACAGGATTCTGAAAAAGGTACATTTCTTTTTTTGCTGAGTTTATATATATAAAAAAATAAAATTCACCTATATTTAATAAATGCCCAATGCACAAATTTTGTGAGAAAGAAAAATATAGAAATATAGTTTTTTATTCATATTTTTTTAAATGATTTTTCAGGGGGTACTTCGTGCGGTTACACTCCTGTCTACCAATCTTCAGTATCAAACACCTGGCATATCATTGCATTGAAAGTACCAACATTTGAAAAAGAATTATAAATTACTAATGTTCTTGTCTCAATGCAAGAGAAACAAATCCCATACTCTTTCTTTAAGAGTGTCATCAAATTTCACATCAGTATATTTTTAAACAAAGAATGTATGAATTATTTGCGGGGCAACTATTTCCCAGATATATAACTCTCAAAATAACACATGAAAGCAAACAAATACACAAAAATGCAGAGGTTCAAATGTCATAATGCATAGCTCCAAACTTCTGTTTTTACTCTCCTGCCAACTGCTTTTGGAATTGTCATGTCAAACGTTTGCAATGGCTTGACAAGGACCATATTTCCATTGCACATTTTTATGCGAGAAAACGTCCGATAAAAACTGTAATGACAAGCCTAATGGAAACATAACATTTTTAAGTAAACTTTCCAAATGTACATTTACATTTAAGTCATTTAGCAGACGCTCTTATCCAGAGCGACTTACAAATTGGTGCATTCACCTTATGACATCCAGTGGAACAACCATTTTACAACAGTGCATCTAAATCTTTTAAGGGGGGTGGGGGGGGGGGGGTCAGAAGGATTACTTTATCCTATCCTAGGTATTCCTTAAAGAGGTGGGGTTTCAGGTGTCTCCGGAAGGTGGTGATTGACTCCGCTGTCCTGGCGTCGTGAGGGAGTTTGTTCCACCATTGGGGGGCCAGAGCAGCGAACAGTTTTGACTGGGCTGAGCGGGAACTGTACTTCCTCAGTGGTAGGGAGGCGAGCAGGCCAGAGGTGGATGAACGCAGTGCCCTTGTTTGGGTGTAGGGCCTGATCAGAGCCTGGAGGTACTGAGGTGCCGTTCCCCTCACAGCTCCGTAGGCAAGCACCATGGTCTTGTAGCGGATGCGAGCTTCAACTGGAAGCCAGTGGAGAGAGCGGAGGAGCGGGGTGACGTGAGAGAACTTGGGAAGGTTGAACACCAGACGGGCTGCGGCGTTCTGGATGAGTTGTAGGGGTTTAATGGCACAGGCAGGGAGCCCAGCCAACAGCGAGTTGCAGTAATCCAGACGGGAGATGACAAGTGCCTGGATTAGGACCTGCGCCGCTTCCTGTGTGAGGCAGGGTCGTACTCTGCGGATGTTGTAGAGCATGAACCTACAGGAACGGGCCACCGCCTTGATGTTAGTTGAGAACGACAGGGTGTTGTCCAGGATCACGCCAAGGTTCTTAGCGCTCTGGGAGGAGGACACAATGGAGTTGTCAACCGTGATGGCGAGATCATGGAACGGGCAGTCCTTCCCCGGGAGGAAGAGCAGCTCCGTCTTGCCGAGGTTCAGCTTGAGGTGGTGATCCGTCATCCACACTGATATGTCTGCCAGACATGCAGAGATGCGATTCGCCACCTGGTCATCAGAAGGGGGAAAGGAGAAGATTAATTGTGTGTCGTCTGCATAGCAATGATAGGAGAGACCATGTGAGGTTATGACAGAGCCAAGTGACTTGGTGTATAGCGAGAATAGGAGAGGGCCTAGAACAGAGCCCTGGGGGACACCAGTGGTGAGAGCGCGTGGTGAGGAGACAGATTCTCGCCACGCCACCTGGTAGGAGCGACCTGTCAGGTAGGACGCAATCCAAGCGTGGGCCGCGCCGGAGATGCCCAACTCGGAGAGGGTGGAGAGGAGGATCTGATGGTTCACAGTGTCGAAGGCAGCCGATAGGTCTAGAAGGATGAGAGCAGAGGAGAGAGAGTTAGCTTTAGCAGTGCGGAGCGCCTCCGTGATACAGAGAAGAGCAGTCTCAGTTGAATGACTAGTCTTGAAACCTGACTGATTTGGATCAAGAAGGTCATTCTGAGAGAGATAGCAGGAGAGCTGGCCAAGGACGGCACGTTCAAGAGTTTTGGAGAGAAACGAAAGAAGGGATACTGGTCTGTAGTTGTTGACATCGGAGGGATCGAGTGTAGGTTTTTTGAGAAGGGGTGCAACTCTCGATCTCTTGAAGACGGAAGGGACGTAGCCAGCGGTCAGGGATGAGTTGATGAGCGAGGTGAGGTAAGGGAGAAGGTCTCCGGAAATGGTCTGGAGAAGAGAGGAGGGGATAGGGTCAAGTGGGCAGGTTGTTGGGCGGCCGGCCGTCACAAGACGCAAGATTTCATCTGGAGAGAGAGGGGAGAAAGAGGTCAAAGCACAGGGTAGGGCAGTGTGAGCAGAACCAGCGGTGTCGTTTGACTTAGCAAACGAGGATCGGATGTCGTCGACCTTCTTTTCAAAATGGTTGACGAAGTCATCTGCAGAGAGGGAGGAGGGGGGGGGGGTAGGAGGATTCAGGAGGGAGGAGAAGGTGGCAAAAGACCTTCCTAGGGTTAGAGGCAGATGCTTGGAATTTAGAGTGGTAGAAAGTGGCTTTAGCAGCAGAGACAGAAGAGGAAAATGTAGAGAGGAGGGAGTGAAAGGATGCCAGGTCCGCAGGGAGGCGAGTTTTCCTCCATTTCCGCTCGGCTGCCCGGAGCCCTGTTCTGTGAGCTCGCAATGAGTCGTCGAGCCACGGAGCGGGAGGGGAGGACCGAGCCGGCCTGGAGGATAGGGGACATAGAGAGTCAAAGGATGCAGAAAGGGAGGAGAGGAGGGTTGAGGAGGCAGAATCAGGAGATAGGTTGGAGAAGGTTTGAGCAGAGGGGAGAGATGATAGGATGTAAGAGGAGAGAGTAGCGGGGGAGAGAGAGCGAAGGTTGGGACGGCGCGATACCATCCGAGTAGGGGCAGTGTGGGAAGTGTTGGATGAGAGCGAGAGGGAAAAGGATACAAGGTAGTGGTCGGAGACTTGGAGGGGAGTTGCAATGTGGTTAGTGGAAGAACAGCATCTAGTAAAGATGAGGTCAAGCGTATTGCCTGCCTTGTGAGTAGGGGGGGAAGGTGAGAGGGTGAGGTCAAAAGAGGAGAGGAGTGGAAAGAAGGAGGCAGAGAGGAATGAGTCAAAGGTAGACGTGGGGAGGTTAAAGTCGCCCAGAACTGTGAGAGGTGAGCCGTCCTCAGGAAAGGAGCTTATCAAGGCATCAAGCTCATTGATGAACTCTCCGAGGGAACCTGGAGGGCGATAAATGATAAGGATGTTAAGCTTGAAAGGGCTGGTAACTGTGACAGCATGGAATTCAAAGGAGGCGATAGACAGATGGGTAAGGGGAGAAAGAGAGAATGACCACTTGGGAGAGATGAGGATCCCGGTGCCACCACCCCGCTGACCAGCTGCTTTCGGGGTGTGCGAGAACACGTGGGCGGACGAAGAGAGAGCAGTAGGAGTAGCAGTGTTATCTGTGGTGATCCATGTTTCCGTCAGTGCCAAGAAGTCGAGGGACTGGAGGGAGGCATAGGCTGAGATGAACTCTGCCTTGTTGGCTGCAGATCGGCAGTTCCAGAGGCTACCGGAGACCTGGAACTCCACGTGGGTCGTGCGCGCTGGGACCACCAGATTAGGGTGGCCGCGGCCACGCGGTGTGAAGCGTTTGTATGGTCTGTGCAGAGAGGAGAGAACAGGGATAGACAGACACATAGTTGACAGGCTACAGGAGAGGCTACGCTAATGCAAAGGAGATTGGAATGACAAGTGGACTACACGTCTCGAATGTTCAGAAAGTTAAGCTTACGTAGCAAGAATCTTATTGACTAAAATGATTAAACTGATACAGTACTGCTGAAGTAGGCTAGTTGGCAGTGGCTGCGTTGTTGACACTACACTAATCAAGTCGTTCCGTTGAGTGTAATAGTTTCTACAGTGCTGCTACAGTGCTGCTATTCGGTGGCTAGCTGGCTAGCTAGCAGTGTTGATTACGTTACGTTGCGTTAAAAGAACGACAATAGCTGGCTAGCTAACCTAGAAAATCGCTCTAGACTACACAATTATCTTTGATACAAAGACGGCTATGTAGCTAGCTATGTAGCTAGCTACGATCAAACAAATCAAACCGTTGTACTGTAATGAAATGAAATGAAAATGTGATACTACCTGTGGAGCGAAGCGGAATGCGACCGGGTTGTTGAGTGCGGAAGTTCTATTCGGTAGACGTTGGCTAGCTGTTGGCTAGCTAGCAGTGTTTCCTACGTTAAGGACGACAAATAGCTGGCTAGCTAACCTCGGTAAATTAAGATAATTAAATTAAGATAATCACTCTAAAACTACACACTCTGAACTACCCAATTATCAAATGTCAACAAAACAAAATATGCTAGAGAGGTGGGATTTTGGTGTGTCTGTAAAATGTTAAAATTATTTATTTAACCTTTATTTAACTAGGCAAGTCAGTTAAGAACAAATTCTTATTTACAATGACGGCCTACCAAAAGACCTCCTGTGGGCCATAATTTAAAAAATGAAAAATACAATATAATGTAACACTCTGGGTGTAGTGGGTGCGAAGGCGCAGGAAGCAGAGAGTTCAGGGTAGTGCTATTTAATGCACACACGGCGAAACATAAGCCACCCCACGAAACACAGGGCGCACACAAAACAAATGCCCCAAACACGGGGACTCAAACAATCCGGAGAAAAACCCACGAACAAAACACTTCAACATCGAACGTGCTCAGAGCAACACAAAACAATCCCGCACAAAGAGCAGGCGGGCCTACTGGTTAACATAGCCCGACTAATCAGCCTACACACAAAACAATCCCGCACAAAGAGCAGGCGGGCCTACTGGCTAACATAGCCCGACTAATCAGCCTACACACAAAACAATCCCGCACAAAGAGCAGGCGGGCCTACTGGCTAACATAGCCCGACTAATCAGCCTACACACAAAACAGGTGAACCCAATAATCAGAAAGGGGGAAAAAGGGATCAGTGGCAGCTAGTAGCCCGGTGACGACGAGTGCCGAGCGCCACCCGAACAGGAAGGGGAGCCACCTTCGGTAGGAGTCGTGACATATAAATAAAGGACAAAACACACATCATAACAAGAGAGACAACATAGCAAGGCAGCAACACATAACACAGCATGATAGCAACACAACATGGTAGCAGCACAAAACATGGTACAAACATTATTGGGCACAGTCAACAGCACAAAGGTCAAGAATTTAGAGACAACAATACATCACACAAAGCAGCCACAACTGTCAGTAAGCTGACAAGGTACAAATCTGTCGTTCTGCCCCTGAACAGGCAGTTAACCCACTGTTCCTAGGCCGTCATTGAAAATAAGAATTTGTTCTTAACTGACTTGCCTAGTTAAATAAAGGTAAAATAAAAAAATAAAAGTAAGAGTGTCCATGATTGAGTCTTTGAATTTTGAGTGTTTGTTGCAGCTCATTCCAGTCGCTAGCTGCAGCGAACTGAAAAGAGGAGCGACCCAGGGATGTGTGTGTGTTTTGAGAACCTTTAACAGAATGTGACTGGCAGAACGGGTGTTGTATGTGGAGGATGAGGGCTGCAGTAGATATCTCAGATAGGGGGGAGGGAGGGCCTAAGAGGGTTTTTATAAATAAGCATCAACCAGTGGGTCTTGCGAAGGGTATACAGAGATGACCAGTTTACAGAGGAGTATAGAATGCAGTGATGTGTCCTATAAGAAGCATTGGTGGCAAATCTGTTAGCCGAATAATAAAGAACATCTAGCCGCTTGAGAGCACCCTTACCTGCCGATCTATAAATTATATAAATTATGTCTCCGTAATCTAGCAGGGTTAGTTTGGCAGCTGGGGTGAAAGAGGAGCGATAGAGGAAACCAAGTCTAGATTCAACTTTAGCCTGCAGCTTTGATATGTGCTGAGAGAAGGACAGTGCACCGTCTAGCCATACTCCCAAGTAATTGTATGAGGTGACTACTTCAAGCTCTAAACCCTCAGAGGTAGTAATAACACCTGTGGGAAGAGGGGCATTCTTCTTACCAAACCACAAGACCTTTGTTTTGGAGGTGTTCAGAACAAGGTTAAGGGTAGAGAAAGCGTGTTGGACACTAAGTAAGCTTTGTTGTAGAGAATTTAGCACAAAATCCGGGGAGGGCCAGCTGAGTATAAGACTGTATCATCTGCATATAAATGGATGAGAGAGCTTCCTACTGCCTGAGCTATGTTGTTGATGTAAATTGAGAACAGCGTGGGGCCTAGGATTGAGCCTTGGGGTACTCCCTTGGTGACAGGCAGTGGCTGAGACAGTAGATTTTCTGACTTTACACTCAGAGAGGTAGTAAGCAAACCAGGCCAAACACCCCTCAGAGACACCAATACTCCTTAGCCGGCCCACAAGAATGGAATGGTCTACCGTATAAAAGCTTTGGCCAAGTCAATAAAAATAGCAGCACAACATTGCTTAGAATCGAGGGCAATGGTGACATCATTGAGGACCTTTAAGGTTGCAGTGACACATCCATAACCTGAGCAGAAACCAGACTGCATTAGACATCAAGAAAGCCAGTCAGTTGATTATTGACAAGTTTTTCCAACACTTTTGATAAACAAGGCAAAATAGAAATTGGCCTATAACAGTTAGGATCAGCTTGATCCACCTTTAAATAAAGGAACAAACTGTGGCTGCCTTCTAAGAAATTGGAACCTCCGCAGAGAGGAGACACAGGTTTAAAAGGTCGGAGATAGGCTTGGCGATGATAGGGGATGCAACCTTAAAGACGAAAGGGTCTAAACCATCTGACCCAGATGTTTTTTGGGGGTCAAGTTTAAGGAGCTCCTTTAGTACCTCGGACTCAGTGACTGCCTGCAGGGAGAAACTTTGTAGCGGGGCAGGGGAAAAAGATGGAGAAGCATCAGGGATAGTCACATTAGAAGAGGTGGGAGATGAGGAAATGTTGGACGGGCAAGGAGGCATGGCTGAGTCAAATAGGAATCCTGACTTAATGAAGTGGTGATTAAAGAGCTCAGCCATGTGCTTCTTGTCAGTAACAACCACATCATCAACATTAAGGGACATGGGAAGCTGTGAGAAGGGTTTATTCTCCAGGTCTTTAACCGTTTTCCAGAACTTCTTGGGGTTAGACCCACAGAGAGAGAACTGCTCCTTAAAGTAACTAACTTTGGCCTTCTGGATAGCCTGAGTGCACTTATTTCTCATTTGCCTGAACGATAGCCAGTCAGCTTGTGTATGCGTGTGCCGAGCATTTCGCCAAATGCAATTCCAAAGGTGGAGTAACTCTGCAAGATCACAGTCGAACAAGGGGCCGAACCTGTTTTTAATTCTCATTTTCTTTATGTGGGCGTGTTTGTTAACAATACCACTGAAAATATACCAAAAGAAGGTCCAAGCGTCTTCGATAGGGATCAAGCTGATTCTATACCAGTTCATGAAGGAAGGCTTGCTCATTAAAGTTTTTTATCTATGACAAATCAGGACAGGTCGTTTCACTGAGCAGCCATTACAAACACAGGATGTAAAACAGTGATCACTAAGGTCATTACAGAAAACACCAGACTGATACCTATCAGGATTATTTGTGAGAAAAACATCAAGGAGAGTAGCCTTTTCTGGGTGTTTGGAGTCATATCTTGGGATTGGTGATAATCTGAGAAAGATTTAGGGAGTCCCATTACTTTAGGACTTGGTCAGGTGGTTTAAGCATGTCCCAGTTTAGGTCACCTAGCAGCACAAATGCAGACTTAGTGTAAGGGGCCAGGAGAGAGCTTAGGGCAGGTTTCAGACTGGTGCTGATGGAGGATGATAGCACCCAGCAACAGTCAACAAAGAGCTATTTGAAAGTTTAATGCTTAAAACCAGCAAATCAAATTGTTTGGGGACAGACTTGGTGGAGACAACCGAGTACTGAAGGTGATCCTTGGTAAAGATTTCCACTCCTACACCTTTGGAAGATCAGTCTTGCCGAAAAAGATTATAAGTAGAAAGGTTAACATCAGTATTCAAAACACTATTCCTTAACCACGTCTCAGTAATGACCAACACATCTGGATTGGAGCTGTGAACCCACACTTTCAATTGATCCATTTTAGGTAAGAAGCTTCTAGTGTTAACGTGCAGAAAACCCAGGCTTTTACCAGAGCAGAAATCAGTGAAGCAGATATCAGAGAACAAATCAGAATTGGGCCTATCAACTATAGATGGGCCAGGGAGTACATGCACATTTCCAGATATCATCAACAGTAATACAATCAGGGCACGGCAGAGGACGGCGAGAGCTCTGCAGTGCTGATTTATGACATCTGAATGTGCATCAGATGGCAACAATATCATATTGTACAGAAATGTCATCAAGTAACATGAATACAAAGATGGCGAGAGGTGATTAGCATAGGATGGGAGGCCAAAAGTCTGTGTAACCAATAGAGAGTCAGAGTCCCAAGTGTGGGAACAAACATAGTCTGTCACAAGGTTGGGTAAAGAAAGTTTGTAGTCAACAAAGTATTCAGGAGTCATGAAGTAAATAGCAAAAAAGCAAAATGCACAATAATAATAAAAATATATATAACGACTTGAGGTACCTGTACCAGACAGAGGGAGACAGGCCAGGGCAGACAGTGAACAGAGGGGGGGGGGGGGGGGGGGGGGGGGGGGGGGGGTGGTTGGAGCATGCAATGGGAGTAGGTGTCACACCCACTTGAGATAAGCTTTTATTTCTGGAGGCAGATTTCTTGTAGAAAATGCCAGTGAATGATCTTTGAACAGCAGGAGGGGGCTTCTGAGGATGCTTCAAAGACTCCTGACACTTGTTGGGCCCAAAGGCCTTTTACTTCACACCTTAGTGATAATTTAATTTGTATCTGGCTCAGTTCCAGGTTGGAATGGTGTCCTCAGGTCTCTGCTGTTTGTTGGCTAGAGCACCCTCCGTAATGCTTGGAAAAATAAAACCTTGGCAGCAGTAATCTCTCCGGTTAATCTTGGTCAAAATTAGGTTGTAGGTTTGGAGTTTTGATCTGTAGCAAAGGCCATGCTGTGGACTACATACAGTTGAAGTCGGAAGTTTACATACACCTTAGCCAAATACATTTAAACTCAGTTTTTCACAATTCCTGACATTAAATCCTAGTAAAAATTCCCTGTCTTAGGTCAGTTAGGATCACCACTTTATTTTAAGAATGTGAAATGTTAGAATAATAGTAGAGAGAATTATTTATTTCAGCTTTCATTTCTTCCATCACATTCCCAGTGGATCAGAAGTTTACATACACTCAATTAGTATTTGGTAGCATTGCCTTTAAATTGTTTAACTTGGGTCAAACGTTTCAGGTAGCCTTCCACAACCTTTGCACAATAAGTTGGATGAATTTGGCCCATTCCTCCTGACAGAGCTGGTGTAACTGAGTCAGGTTTGTAGGCCTCCTTGCTTGCACACACTTTTTCAATTCTGGCCACAAATTTTCCATAGGATTGAGGTCAGGGCTTTGTGATGGCCACTCCAATACCTTGACTTTGTTGTCCTTAAGCCATTTTGCCACAACATTGGAAGTATGCTTGGGGTCATTGTCCATTTGGAAGACCCATTTGCGACCAAGCTTTAACTTCCTGACTAATGTCTTGAGATGTTGCTTCAATATATCCACATAATTATTTTTCCTCATGATGCCATCTATATTGTGAAGTGCACCAGTCCCTCCTGCAGCAAAGCACCCCCACAACATGATGCTGCCACCCCCGTGCTTCACAGTTGCTTGTGAGCCTCACCCTTTTCCCTCCTAACATAAAGATGGTCATTATGGCCAAACAGTTCTATTTTTGTTTCATCAGACCAGAGGACATTTCTCCAAAAAGTACAATCTTTGTCCCCATGTGCAGTTGCAAACCGTAGTCTGTTTTTTTATGGCAGTTTTGGAGCAGTGGCTTCTTCCTTGCTGAGCTGCCTTTCAGGTCATGTCAATATAGGACTCGTTTTACTGTGGCTATAGATACTTTTGTACCTGTTTCCTCCAGCATCTTCACAAGGTCCTTTGCTGTTGTTCTGGGATTGATTTGTACTTCTCGCACCAAAGTACGTTCATCTCTAGGAGACAGAACGCGTCTCCTTCCTGAGCGGTATGACGGCTGTGTGGTCCCATGGTGTTTATACGTGCGTACTATTGTATGTACAGATGAACGTGGTACCTTCAGGCGTTAGGAAATTGCTCCCAAGGATGAAACAGACTTGTGGAGGTCTACAATTTCTTTCTGACATCTTGGCTGATTTATTTGGATTTACCCATGATGTCAAGCAAAGAGGCACTGAGTTTGAAGGTATATCTCGAAATACATCCACAGGTACACCTCCAATTGACTCAAATGATGTCAATTAGCCTGTCACAAGCTTCTAAAGCCATGACATCACTGTCTGGAATTTTCCAAGCTGTTTAAAGGTACAGTCTACTTAGTGTATGTAAACTTCTGACCTCAACTGTATATAACTGCTTAAAAATAATTATCTAATCTAATCCAAATCTATCCTTTTGCAATGAGAGAAATGTTGGCGGAAAAGATTTTACGAGCAAATATGGATATAATAACTATCATATCAATACACATTTTGGAGTCACGCGATTACATGCTATTTGTCCTCCTACTATGACTCGTCTTCGAGAAAGCATGCAGTTTATTAGGCTAGAGATTAAATACATTATGAATTTAACAGTGTGGTGAAAATGAGCTTTCCAATAAATATCGAGGGTCTTATTCTGGTGACATGGCCACTGACGCTCGGCTGCCATTTGACAAATAAAAAGAATCTCGGTCTTTTGTCCAGAATAATCTCATGCTGTAGGCTATACTCGCACTGTATCTGCGAGTTGTTGGCTAGAGTGCACGTTCTAATACCAGTGGGCATTCGCTATACAACATAACATTTTTAGTTTGAAAACAATCAGTAGAGTTGATAATGCGATGGAAACCCATTTCACTTGTAAACTCAGCAAAAAAAGAAACGTCCCTTTTTCAGGACCCTGCCTTTCAAAGACAATTTGTAAAAATCCAAATAACTTCACAGATCTTCATTGTAAAAGGGTTTAAACACTGTTTCCCATACTTGTTCAATGAACCATAAACAATTAATGAGCATGCACCTGTGGAACGGTCGTTAAGACACTAACAGCTTACAGACTGTAGGCAATTAAGGTCACAGTTAGGAAAATTTAGGACACTAAAGAGGCCTTTCTATTGACTCTGAAAAACACAAAAAGAAAGATGCCCAGGGTCCCTGCTCATCTGCGTGAACATGTCTTAGGCATGCTACAAGGAGGCATGAGGACTGCAGATGTGGCCAGGGCAATAAATTGCAATGTCCGTACTGTGAGACGCCTAAGACAGCGCTACAGGGAGACAGGACGGACAGCTGATCGTCCACGCAGTGGCAGACCACGTGTAACAACACCTGCACAGGATAGGTACATCCGAACATCACACCTGCGGGACAGGTACAGGATGGAAACAACTGCCCGAGTTACACCGGGAATGCACAATCCCTCCATCAGTGCTCAGACTGTCCACAATAGGCTGAGAGAGGCTGGACTGAGGGCTTGTAGGCCTGTTGTAAGGCAGGTCCTCACCACACACATCACCGGCAACAACGTTGCCTATGGGTACAAACCCACCGTCGCTGGACCAGACAGGACTGGCAAAAAGTGCTCTTCACTGACGAGTCGCAGTTTTGTCTCATGGTGGTCGGATTCACGTTTATCGTCGAAGGAATGAGCGTTACACCGAGGCCTGTACATGGTCTGGTGGTGTGTCACAGCATCATCGGACTGAGCTTGATATCATTGCAGGCAATCTCAACGCTGTGCGTTACAGGGAAGACATCCTCCTCCCTCATGTGGTAGCCTTCCTGCAGGCTCATCCTGACATGACCCACCAGCATGACAATGCCATCAGCCATACTGCTCGTTCTGTGCTTGATTTCCTGCAAGACAGGAATGTCAGTGTTCTGCCATGGCCAGGGAAGAGCCCAGATCTCAATCCCATTGAGCACGTCTGGGACCTGTTGGATCGGAGGGTGAGGGCTAGGGCCATTCACCCCAAAAATGTCCAGGAACTTGCAGGTGCCTTGGTGGAAGAGTGGGGTAACATCTCACAGCAAGAACGGGCAAATCTGGTGCAGTCCATGAGGAGATGCACTGCAGTACTTAATGCAGCTGGTGGCCACACCAGATACTGACTTTTACTTTTGATTTTGACCCCCCCTTTGTTCAGGGACACATTATTCAATTTCTGTTAGTCACATGTCTGTGGAACTTGTTCAGTTTATGTCTCAGTTGTTGAATCATACAAATATTTACACATGTTAAGTTTGCTGTAAATAAACGCATTGACTGTGAGAGGACGTTTTATTTTTTTGCTTGAGATTATTTTCTATTCAGCACATTGAACTTTTTTTATGTGCACTACGTCAATCACTCAGTCTTTTATCAGGAACTATTCAATTTGATGGAAACATCTCTGGTGGGAAAATGCACGTATTGTTTTTATGTAGATTTTACAATATTCACATGAAAATCTGTCCCCAATTGGATGGAAAACTAGCACAAACAGATCTTGGACCAGGCTAGGTCCAAACCGGGAAGAGTATTAGTTATTATTAAGACATGGTTGAGAGGCGAGTGCAGCAGCAGGTCCCAGTACAGTAGATATAGAAAAAGGTGCAGGCTAGTTTAAAGGACACCCCTCCTGTCAATGTTGTACATGTATTATCATCATTTTAGCCTGGTCCCAGATCTGTTTGTGCCCCTGCCAACTTCACTGTCAAGCTAAACATGACAAAGACAAGGAGTTGGTATTATAAACACAAACAGACTGGCACTCAGGCTCTTTTTAACTCTTCAAACACAGACATTTAATAGAACAGGAAAGGACAAACTGGGAAGTGTTGGGGGTAAGAGGACTCAATGGTTAAACACTGTATCAATGTAGAATACAAGCAATGCTAGGTGTGTCTATCACATATACACACCATTTTATCCTAGCACTTCCAAAACATAGCCAAAAATATCACACTGTTTTTCAATGGATTTTTCAATTCCTAACTATGGACATTTCTTTCAACGCATTATTCCAATGTTATAAACAGCAGCTGGTGGTGATATGCTGTCACCTAGCTGTCAAACAAGGTACTGACCCCCCCCAAAAAACACACGACCACATAAAAACCAAGACTCACCACAACTGACTAACAAGACCTTGATGAAGTTTTAGCTTGACTTCATAAGCCAAGAGAACGTCACATTTAGATTATACTCAAATTTGTCAGCGCAGTAACATACAACTAAAACCCTTTTACTAAACTGATACCAGGGCCTGTATTCATAAAGCGTCTCAGATCAGGATACTGATCTAGGATCAGTTTTGTCTTTAAATCATAACGAAAAAGACAACCTTATCTTAGGTCAGCATTAATATTCAGAGACATTTGTGACAACAGGCCCTGAAACATAGAACACAAGTCATATCAGAAGTAGCAAAGGAGAGGAAGCCATTTATAAAGGCGTAATAGACAAAACTAATCTAAAAATGTGCCCAAAGTATCTACCAACCATTACCATAATCCAACCGATCACGTCATTCAATTAAATGGACAAAAATATGCTTGCCCTATATTGCAAAACCTACCACTTGGTACAGACTACACACAGGTTTACTGGTAAAGTGCAAAGGGATGGATTGCATTGGATCAGAAGGGGTTTGTCTGTTTGTCCGTCCACATTGTAACATGGTTGTTTGTACTAGCAGACAGCCACTCCAGTTTAGAGTAAATACGCTGACTGTTTCACTAGCTAACTACCAAAGACGTCATATAGCTGGGAATAAACATGAGCTTATAAATGGATGTTGTTGCTGTAACTTGACTGAAGAAAAAAAAAGAAAATACACTATCGCAGCTTTCAAAATGGCACCCTAATTTCTATACAGTGCACTCGTTTTGACCAGGTCCCATAGGGCTCTGGTCAAAAGTAGTGCACAAGAGATGGAGTGCCATTTCAGACACTACTTATCAGTCTGTCTCTCCACTACCAGGAACCAATGCTCAGGTTGGCTACGTGTCAACGCTCTATTGGCCTCAAACTCAACTCTGGATCTCGAAGCCAGTTCTACTGCATTTTCATTTTCATCATTGTCCTCAGGGACTGATTTAGACCTGGGACACCAAGTAGGTGTAGAACAGAAAACCAGCAGGCACCGGACCTCGTAGGGTAAGAATTCAATGCCCCTGCTCTACTGGGTCATATCAACAGATTTCACACAAGAATGTTCTAGAGTAGAAAAAGTAGCCCCAGGCGTTAAGAGCATAGCTGTGGGAAGCGAATACGAGACTATTAAAGGCCCAGTGCAGTACACTTGTGAATACACACACACACACATACATACAGTACCAGTCAAAAGTTTGGACACACCTACTTATTCAAGGGGTTTTCTTACATTTTTTTAAAATTATTTTTTTTACATCGTAGCAAAAATAGTGAAGACATCAAAACTATCAAATAACACATATGGAATCATGTAGTAACCAAAAAAGTATTAAATCAAAATGTATTTTAGATTCTTCAAAGTAGGCAGCCTTTGCCTTGATGACAGCTTTGCGCACTCATGGCATTCTCTCAACCAGCATCAATTAACAGGTGTGCCTTGTTAAAAGTTAATTTGTGGAAACAATTTCCCTCTTAATGCGTTTGAGCCAATCAGTTGTGTTATGACAAGGTAGGGGTGGTATACAGAAGATGGTCTTTTACCAAATAGGGCTAAGTCATTATTTTGGCAAGAACAGCTCGAATAAGTAAAGAGAAATGACAGTCCATCATTACTTGAAGACATGAAGGTCAGTCAATTTGGAAAAGTTTCTTCAAGTGCAGTCGTAAAAACCATCAAGGGCTATGATGAAACTGGCTCTCATGAGGACCGCCACAGGAAATGAAGACCCAGAGTTCCCTCTGCTGCAGAGGATACGTTCATTAGAATAACTGCACCTCAGATTTCAGCCCAAATAAATACGTCAGAGTTCAATTAAAAGACATCTCAACATCAACTGTTCAGAGGAGACTGTGAGAATCAGGCCTTCATGGTCAAATTTATGCAAAGAAACCACTACTAAAGGACACAAATTAGAAGACTTGCTTAGGCCAAGAAACACAACCAATGGACATTAGATTGGTGGGAATCTGTCCTTTGGTCTGATGAGTCCAAATGTGAGATTTTTGATTCCAACCGCCGTGTCTTTGTGAGATGCAGGGTAGGTGAATAGATGATCTCGGCATGTGTGGTTCCCACCATGAAACACATAGGTGTGATTTGCTGGTGACACCGTCAGTGATTTATTTACAATTCAAGGCACACTTAACCAGCATGGCTACCACAGCATTCTGCAGCAATACGCCCTCCCATCTGGTTTTCGCTTAGTGGGACTTTTTTTTTCTTTTTTCAACAGGACAATGACCCAACACACCTCCAGGGTGTGTAAGTGCTATTTGACCAAGAAGGAGAGTGATGGAGTTCTGCATCAGATGACCTGGCCTCCACAATCACCCGACCTCAACCCAATTGAGATGGTTTGGGATGAGTTAGACCACAGAGTGAAAGAAAGTAGCCAACAAGTGCTCAGTACTTTTCCTTCAAGACTGTTGGAAAAGCATTCCAGGTGAAGTTGGTTGAGAGAATCCCAACAGTGTGCAAAGCTGTCATCAAGGCAAAGGGTGGCTACTTTGAAGAATCTAAAATATATTTTGATTTGTTTAACACTTTTTTTGGTTAATACATAACTATGAAATGACACATGGAATTTTGATGTCTTCGCTATTATTCTACAATGTAGAAAGAAATATACAAATAATGAAAAACCCTTGAATAAGGAGGTGTGTCCAAACTTTTGACTGGTACTGTATGTATGTATATAAAAATGTCTAAATATATTTTTTTAATTCTCCTTTTTCAGGGGTATGGTTAAGAGGCTGTGTGTTCTCAAGAGAACATCTGGGCCTGGCAGTAAACAAGTCAAACACTTGGATTCAGTACAATAACCTTGTTCAGGAAGAGAGGCCTGTTGCAAGCCTCTCATGTATAGAATAGCATCAAATTATTATCTTGGAATGTAAACAAAACGGAATATCATTCAAATTTAATTTTCTTTTAGTCTGCGTAATTAAATTATTTTGCGATCAATCTTTCCTGACGGATTGTGAATCTTCAAGTCATATTATATTCATTTACAAACTCTTGTTTCATCAAAACAATAAGCTTATCAGTCTCTGGCTCATGTTAACAATGTGGCTAGGGGAAGAGGAGGCCTACAAATAGTATATAAACATCCACACATCATGTTCCCAATTCCAAACCTTTGGGTCATTCAAGCGATTCTAACTGAAAAGTAAATGGGGCTCCAACTTTGGCAGGTGTGAAAAATGGAAAAATGTTGTATGTACATAGAGACTAATGTGAAACAGAAAGAAGAGCCCATCTTTTCTGTGTGACATGTCATTTGAACCTTCTTTTAGAAAAACAAGTGGTGTTTTCACCGGTTGGTCAGTCTGTCCGACCCGTGGTGAGAGAAAACAGGAGGTTGGTAGGCCGCTGGAAGAACAGCAACATTACCAGGTGTCACGGGGCCATTGTGGATGGAGTCGCGGGTCACAGTACTCCAGCTACCCCAGGGCGTGACGTTGGGAGAGGTGGACAGTGAGGGAGAGAGAGAGAGCAAGAGAGGCAACTTGTCCTAATTCTCTCCTTACCAATTACCATTGGCCCTAAGTCTTCGATGTTCACGAACAGCGAGCTCCAAAAGTATTGGGACAGTGACACATTTTTGGTTGTTTAGGTTCGGTACCCCAGTGAAGACTGTCAGCATTAATTTGAGGGTATTTTCATCAATGTCAGGTGAACCGTTTAGAAATTACAGTAGTTTTTGTACATAGTCCCACCCCATGTTAGGGGACCTAAAGTATTGGGACAAATTCACTTAAATAATTATTAAAGTAGTTCAAAGTTAAGTATTTAGTCACATATTCATAGCACACAATGACTACGTCAAGCTTGTGATTCTACACATTTGTTGGATGCCTTTTGCTGTTTGTATTGTGCAGTCACTTTTATTGTAAATAATAATAGAATGTTTCTTAACACTTCTACATTAAATGTGGATGCTACCATGATTACGGATTATCTTGAACGAATCGTGAATAATAATAATGAGTGAAAAAAAAACTACAGATGCATCCAAAGTGCTGGAGTACAGAGCCAAAACAACCTAAAATGTGTCACTGTCCCAATACTTCTGGAGCTCACTGTATATGCAAGGTGTAAACAACTGCATATATATATATATTCAAACACTTCAGATACACAAACATCTAAGGGTTAGGGCCGAGGGGAAGAGGTGGGGAGTGAATTGGGACTGGCTGAAGGGAACAGGGTAGAAGGAGAGGGGGTGCTTGAAGCAAGCACAGTCCAGTTGTGTCCAGCCAGCCAGCACCTCAGCATATCCCAGCCAGGGCAGGCAGAGGGTAGGTAAGGCCTTTGGTATGCATCCCAAATGGCACCCTATTCCCTACATAGTGCACTACTTTTGACTAGAGTTCTATGGGCCCTGGTCAAACATAGCATACTATATAATGAATAGTGACCCATTTGGTATACAGCCATGGTCTGGTCCTCACAGTAGGGCACAGCGGAAGAAGCTGCTCTTCTTCTGGGGCTGAGAGATCTTCACCTTGTGGCTGCTCCCCTGAGGACAGCTGCCCTCCTGCAACAAAGATGGACAGTTCACTTTTTCAAATCTATGTCCAGCATTTTTTAAATCTTTTTAAAAAGTTCCTTCTAAAAACCTAAATGAGGTTGAATTTACCAATTTTGTGTCCATCTTTGATTTGATGTCTCTGGCAAGTGTCAAAAACGAGTTTTCCACATTGATGTTGGCCTTTGCACTGGTCTCCATGAACTTAATACCGTACTCCAACGCCAGCTGAGAAATGGGGGGAGTAATGCTTTGACTGTTGTTACTATCATCATTTCTACACACTTTCTATCTGGTTTTGGTAATTCAAGCAGGTCTTTGTTGTTGTTGTTGTTGTTGTTGACCTAGACAACATGGTAGGGCTTAAGCTTGAAAAGTGCTCTATACCATCCAAGCCCTTTAATGTCGTACGGTACACGACCAGAACGGAGCTGGTGATTCATCACGATTGCAGCAGAACTCACCTTCTCTCCCCTGTCTTTGGACACCTGCCGTTTGTCATTGATGTCACATTTGTTACCGAGGACCATTTTTTCAACATCAGCCGATGCATGCTAAGGAGATAAGAGTAGTTTAACACTACAATACATACAGTATACTACATTCGGTTGGCTTTGACAAGAGTACACTGAATATTTACTAGTCAGTATGGTATCCGTGTTTAAAACAGAATAGAACTTTAAGCAAACATACCTCCTCTATATTCCGTATCCAGTTCTTTATGTTTTCAAAGGACTTCTCGTTGGTGATGTCATAGACTAGCATGATACCCTGTGACGAGAAACAATGAAACGTCAAAATGAAAGACTACGACCAGAAAGTCAACACCTCGACGTTGTGATGAAGACGACACATAACACAATATGAAAACGTAACAAGCATGTTGTTTACCCACCATCGCTCCTCTGTAGTACGCTGTTGTGATTGTTCGAAATCGCTCCTGCCCTGCTGTGTCCCTGCAAAAACACAGTTACTTAGGCCTTTTTATCTATTTTACTTTTTTTATTTCACCTTTATTTAACCAGGTAGGCAAATTGAGAACACGTTCTCATTTACAATTGCGACCTGGCCAAGATAAAGCAAAGTAGTTTGACACATACAACAACACATAGTTACACATGGAGTAAAACAAACATACAGTCAATAATACAGTGAAAAATAAGTCTATATACAATGTGAGCAAATGAGGTGAGATAAGGGAGGTGAAGGCAAACAAAATATATATATAAATAAATAAAAATTGAAAGGCCATGGTGGCGAAGTAAATACAATATAGCAAGTAAAAAACACTGGAATGGTTGGTTTGCAGTGGAAGAAAGTGCAAAGTAGAGATAGAAATAATGGGGTGCAAAGGAGCAAAAATAAATAAATAAATACAGTAGGTAAAGAGGTAGTTGTTTGGGCTAAATTATAGATGGGCTATGTACAGGTGCAGTAATCTATGAGCTGCTCTGACAGCTGGTGCTTAAAGCTTGCCAAGTTACATAGACAGTCATACATTTCCTTTTCGAATAGTTACCCAGCTATAACTGCAAGGCAAAAATGCTTTGGGTGTAAGCCTACACGTTTTCTTTCCTGTATGAAAAGCAGTCGTGATGCTCGAGGTGACATGGAGGGCTTACCATATCTGTAACTTTATCTTCTTGTTGTCTAGTTCTATCGTTCTAATCTTAAAGTCAATGCCTACAGGAGAAACATAAGAGAAGAGGGGAATCTTGAAATGAGACACCTAGCCATTACACACAATAGCTATGACTGTAGCTCTAGTTATACCCCAATCAATGCAATACAAAATGTAAAAGGAGAAAGTTAATGTGGCATCAATAACTAGCTGCCAGGCTAACAAGCTCTAAAGCTAACTAGCGAGTTCGTTAAATAAGGTTAGCTAAGTTATTTGTAACAGTTATGAACATTTAGTGGCTAGTTATCGTTCATAACGGTAGCAAGAGCCGATAACTAACAAGCTAACGTTAGCTTGGATTTCAGCTGCGAGTTACAGAGGAAAGCAACGTTAGCGAGTAGGGCTAACTGTTAGCTAGTAACGTTTCTAGTAAGCTACAGGAAGTTAGCCAACAGGCTAGCATTCAAAATATACCTAACGTTAGCTAGCATTAGCTATATAGCTTGCTATAATGTCCGTAGTAGCTATTACACAGCTGATGCCATTGTTACTCGTCACCTAGTCAATATAATGCAATGCGTTTGTAGATAGCTAAATCAGCAAGTTAACTTGAATCAATTTCGCCTAATAAGCTACAGTTAACAGCATATACTAGTAACGTTAGCTAGCTGCTTTCTGGTCGGGATGACTGTCGTTTTGTAAACATTGCATTGTGGCTAACCAACGTCACACCTACCTATGGTGGAGATGAATGTGGAGTTAAAAGCATCCTCTGAGAACCTGAACAGCACGCAGGTCTTCCCGACACCGGAGTCTCCGATTAGCAGTAACTTAAACAAATAATCGTATGTCTTCGCCATACTTGATATTGCGGAAATCCCGCCCGGCGAAAAGCTGTGCGCTGCCGCGTAGTTACAGGACGGCGACGCCCCCTTCTGTCACGTTATGACCTTACTCCTCCTCGAGAGGTCAGTATCCCAAAAAATTATTATGATTGAATGACTAATTCAACGTTTATCACACCTACTAGCAAACATAACATTGTGATGTAACATATATGTGTTCATTATTTTACTCAAACTCCGATTGCTGATTTATTTTTTATTTATTTCACCTTTATTTAACCAGGTAGGCAAATTGAGAACACGTTCTCATTTACAATTGCGACCTGGATTACACAAAATGTCCACAGACAAACATGTGCATGAGCACCCATGCACACACACTATGTTTTACTATATTTGTGAGGACTTTGGGGGCAAACAATTGATTCCCATTCAAAATCCCATTTTCCCTAACCCCAACACTTACCCTAATCCCAAAAATAGCCTTTTTACAAGTGAGACCCAGCAAAATGTCCTCACTTTTCTGAATTTATGTTGGTTTACTATTCTTGTGAGGACTTTTGGTATTCAGTATAGTAAAACGTACACACACACACAGAGATTAAAAGTTGTATTATACATTTTTATTTTAGCTAACCACAGACATTTCAACCCCCAAAATGTGCTGTTATTTTGCAGAATATGTCTGTGAAACAACTGGTCCATGGTAGCTATACAACTGATACAAGCATTCCTATATAGAGTCAGAGAGGAATCTTTGATAGTGTTTTGGCATCCAGCTACAGCTGTCAGTATATGCTCATTGTACTTATGAACTGTACTCATGACAGTAGGAAAGGACGTCAAAACATAAAAGTTACCGGTAGTATACTAAAATAGAGAATGAAAAACAAGAATTACAAATAGTGGTAGGAAAGTACAACATGTCTTTTCACGGTTGAGACGTTAAAACTGGACATGCCATTAGAAATATGGCGTTTTTAAAAAAAAATCATGGAATGTTGATTCTTCTTCTTTGGCTTCTAATTATGTTTAATTTCTTTACAAACTATTCAGCTCTATCAGTGTTTGGTCCAGGACTTGATGCATATCCAAGTTTTCTTCTTTTGCACTGGATAAATGTTCTGTAATAAAAAGTTGTAATATTCAAACTTGAGAAATTCAGTCCCCTTTGATATCTCTTTATGAGATTTACTGGGACACAGACATTGCGAAGACAAAACGTGTAATGACTGCACCTGTAAACTGTTTTGTTGTTCTTTAGTTGATAGTTAAATAAAAATAAATATTGATTAGCAGAAAAGGAGAGGATAAAAGCAGTAAAGTTGAGGTAGCAGATTTGCAAAGTAAGGATTCAAGGAGAGGAAGTGCATAGAACAGGTCAAATTTTATTGAAACTTTGATTTTACAGAAAAGGGCTCACAACAAGACAGAAAAGGCACGAAGAGAAGATAAAATAAGAGAATGCAATAGAAGAGAGGAGAAGATACGAGAGGCGAAGAGAGAAGAAAATAAAGAAAGGGAGGAAAAGAGAAAAGACGAGGCAAAAAGGTGAAAGCGTCCCATTTCGATTGGGCATAAGTGAAGTGTGAAAGGTTAAAGGTAATCTATATGGCAGTCATGTCAGTGAGGGCATGGTCCAGCTCCTCACTGATGGCCTTGTACTTCAGCTTCTGAGAGTACAGTTCATCTAGAGGTCAGCAGATCAGAGGAAATGAGCAGGCGTGGCAGGATGCAGCAGGGTCAGAAGAGCAGAGAGAACAGCACAGAGACCATAGAGGAAAAGGGGAGGGAGACAGAGAAAGAGGGGGAGAGCGAGAGAGAGAGGGGGGTGGAGAGAGAGCGGGGCAGGGAGAGAGAGACAGAGAAAGAGAGGGAAAGAGAGAGAGAGGGGGGGGGGGAGGGAGAGAATAAAAGAGGGAAATTGAGAAAAAATAATAAAATAAATAATAATAATAAAATAAAAGAGGGAAATTGAGAGATTAGGGTCAAATAATAATACAGCAGTAGAGAGAAAAAAAAGACAGTTTAGAGATCAGTGTTAAATACAGATTGTTTGACTATGCTCTGAGGAACCACAGTGCGCATAGACATAAACAGCCATGAAATGCACTGTGTGTGAACTGTACCTTCTAAGTCATCAATGGTCTTTTCCAGTTTAGCCACCGATCTCTCTGCAAACTCAGCACGAGTCTCAGCCTAGAGAGACAGGACAGAGGACCGGTTATAGCCAGTAACGACAGATATCCGCTTACACACTATATGTGTGAAATAGGACCAATATACACGGCGTATAACAAACATTAGAAACGCCTTCCTAATGTATGAGTTGCATCTCAAGCGCCACACAATTGGCCAAGCGGCGTCTGGGTTAGCGGAGGGTTTGGCCGGGGTAGGCCGTCACTGTAAATAAGAATTTGTTCTTAAAACTGACTTGCCTAGTTAAATAAAGGTTAAATAAAAAATAGAAATAAAAGTTTGGGTGGTCAACAGTAGGGATTCTTCAATGAAGTGTGTGTTGTCGTTCAACGATAGACGACTTGTTTTCATTTACATTTTTTCACTGCGAAATACCAAACATCTCAATTCGATGTAAAATTGCGCAACTATGACGTCAAAATTAAAGACAGATTTATCGAGTTATCTTCGATTAATTCAGACTATTTTAAAGGAAGTGCATACTGGCTACAGCGTCTCAAGATGGACAAACAGTACTAGTGCCGGTTTTTCCTTGTTTTTCAAACAATGGTCTTTTAAGGGAGTATGTGAGCACACTTGTTCGGTTCGCTTAGCCGAGTTCGGCTGGGGCATGCTGAAGCCTTAAGGACAACATGCCACCACAGACAGACAGCTGTCCTCACCTCTTTCAGTTTGTCACTCAGCACTTTGATTTCGTCCTCATACTTGTCTTCTTTTTCTGAATACTGCAGAGACAAAACAACATATTTATTAAATGGAACTAATGTTACATGTCATTAATATTATTCAGTAGCAGATTTCAGAGCTAATATTTTGCAAAAGTATCGTTCAGACAGGGCACGAAGAAACAGAACAAAATGGAGGCAGAGGACACTCACCGTAACAGACTGAGCCTCTAGGGACAGAACAAAATGGAGGCAGAGGACACTCACCTTAACAGACTGAGCCTCTAGGGACAGAACAAAATGGAGGCAGAGGACACTCACCTTAACAGACTGAGCTTCTAGGGACAGAACAAAATGGAGGCAGAGGACACTCACCTTAACAGACTGAGCCTCTAGGGACAGAACAAAATGGAGGCAGAGGACACTCACCTTAACAGACTGAGCCTCTAGGGACAGAACAAAATGGAGGCAGAGGACACTCACCTTAACAGACTGAGCCTCTAGGGACAGAACAAAATGGAGGCAGAGAACACTCACCTTAACAGACTGAGCCTCTAGGGACAGAACAAAATGGAGGCAGAGGACACTCACCGTAACAGACTGAGCCTCTAGGGACAGAACAAAATGGATGCTGAGGACACTCACCTCAACAGACTGAGCCTCTAGGGACAGAACAAAATGGAGGCAGAGGACACTCACCGTAACAGACTGAGCCTCTAGGGACAGAACAAAATGGATGCTGAGGACACTCACCGTAACAGACTGAGCCTCTAGGGACAGAACAAAATGGAGGCAGAGGACACTCACCTTAACAGACTGAGCCTCTAGGGACAGAACAAAATGGAAGCTGAGGACACTCACCTTAACAGACTGAGCCTCTAGGGACAGAACAAAATGGAAGCTGAGGACACTCACCTTAACAGACTGAGCTTCTAGGGACTTGAGGTTGTTGGTTACATTCTTCAGTTCTTCCTCCAGGTCACCACATTTACTGTAGAGGAGGACAGAGGGAATCAACTGACATCAACAAGGCAATCTTGGCCCAAGGTTGATTTGACACTAGCCTGCAGGGGTGGGCAATTCCAGTCCTCGTGGGCCTGCAAGTTGTTTTTCAACGGGACCTCCTACACATTTTTAAAAATGGGTTTTATAGTAAAGACATGTAATTTTACATGCCATACTATTTATGGCCAGACAGCATCAGATACATGGGTTATCCATACTGAGACAGAGGGGGCGCTGTTTTGCTTGCTCAGATGCTTTATCTGAGATTGACGCATCTTCCTGTCGGCTCGCATCTCGGTCAAATAAATTATCAATATTTACATATTTTATTTGGACACGCAACGATGTACGTTAGGGTTGGCCAGGCCCCCTAAGGCCCGCCCCAAACGCCACCCTGAAGTCTGACTAACATAGTGGACACACATCTAGTGTGATGAGTATTGGTAGTTACAGCTCAGAGATCTCTGCTCGCTCTTCGGCCCTCTCCAGTTCCCCTTCTAGGATGACCAGCTTACGAGCAACCTGAAACAGAACGACACAAACCATGGGTCAGAAGGGATCTCTTGGAGACTAAATTCAACATGAAATCAATAATCGTGCCTCATTACATTGACTCATCTGAAAATGTATGATGTCATGAACGGCACCTGAGGTCTTCCTGACCACAACAACTAACCAAGAAAAACTCTGGGTTATACTGGTTATGACCAGCTATACTAGGGCCTTACGGATTAGACCCAGAGGTTTTCCTGGTCAGGGGAAACTCTTGGCCTAGTGGTTAGAGTGTTGGGCCAGTAACCAAAAGGTTGCTGGATCAAATCCCTGAGCTGACAAGGTAAAAATCTGTTGTTCTGCCACTGAGCAAGGCAGTTAACTCCACTGTTTCCCCCTGGGCCCTCGCACCTCTCTGATTGAGGGGTTGGGTTAAATGCGGAAGACATGTTTCAGTTGAATGCATTCAGTTGTACAACTGACTAGGTATCTCCCTTTCCCTAATAACAAACTATGCTGTGACTCCAGGGTGAAGTTTTCACTGGGTACAGATCTAGGATCAGCTTCCATTTAGTGGGGAAAATGCAAAAAAGACCCAAGATCAGCATCTAGGGACACCTTCACCCTACTATTCTGTGATTCTTACCTCCTCGTACTTCCTGTCAGCCTCCTCAGCGATGTGCTTGGCCTCCTTCAGCTGCATCTCCTGGATCTCCATCTTCTCCTCATCCTTGGAGGCTCGGTTCTCTATCACCTTCATGCCTCTGGAGCAACAGCAACACAGGGTTAGCTACAGTATAACCTACCGTATGTGAAGACCAAGAAAAATGGGAGATAAGCTATCTACCTGTAAGCTAACTCTGTGATTCCCAGTATATCAATAATAACTGTGTATAACTACACCCCCACCCCCCCTCCATACAGAGGAAGTCCGCAAAGTGTGGAGGCCACTTTCTCCTTTGTCCAAAAGAAACACAATCCCTCCTTATACCAGTCCATACTCATAGATAAACATGGACCCCATAGAAAAGCACTGTAGCGCTGTCCTATCTATATAATGACAGAGCAAATGGTGGGACAATGGTGACTTTCTGTAGTCCTGATCTGACCTCTCACTCTCGTCAGCAGCCTTCTCTGCCTCCTCTAGTTTCTGCAGGGCAGTGGCCAGCCTCTCCTGAGCCCTGTCCAACTCCTCCTCCACCAGCTGAATCCTACGGTTCAGAGCCGCCACGTCGCCCTCCGCCTGCAGGGGGGGGGGGGGGGGGGGGGGGGGGCACAGGTCACAGGTCATGATAAAGATCAGAGGAAACAAGACAAAAAAAAGAATAATAAATGCCCAATGGTACAGAACAACAGGTGATGAGGTGATACAGGGAGCCTGCAGATTGCCTGTCGTCACTGTTCATCAGTAGTCAAGTCAGTCCTCAACCCACACTGTGTATTACCCAAGAATAAAGGACTCGTTCAGAAGAATAGGGGGAATCATGATGGGAATGGTTGAATCTTGGTAAATTGTACACGCCTGTGCAACATCCCCTCCTCAACAACGTACTGTAAACAGTCAGTCAGTGTGAATAGTTGGCTGTCTGGGATGGCTGCTTATCAATTTGCTTCCTGTGAGACGCCCATTGTAAAAGATAACCCTGATGTCTGTCTGTCTGCTTCTCTCCTGGCTGGTCCCTTCATTCAATAGGAACAACTAACCTCTGCTGTTTCAAGACAAGGCATTTGACAAGCCTATCATTGTTAGCTATTCAATATAATGCTATAGCAAATTAGGGGGGTAGCCACGACTGGGACTCAAATCCGGGTCCAGCAACTGTCAAGCCAAGAGGGCCAAACCCCTTGATGAGGTGTCTAGGTGTTGGGTTAAGATCGCAACCTGACCCTTCCTTCCGACATTACAACCAGAATATGAATGAACTCAATACATGCCTCACTGAAAGACTTTTTAGTCGATATAATTTTAGACTACTTTAAATGTGTTTCCTGCTAAAGAAGAACGGAGGAAAAGTAAAATAAACGTGGCAAACAGGTAATGATAAAACTGTAGCCACAACATTCTCACGTTTTCGCGCAATTCCCGTTCATCGTCCAACTGTTTCTGTAAAAGTATCGTGTGCTCTTCTGCATCGTCCGCTTGCTGTTGAAGCGCCTGGATTTTCCTTTTCACCGCGTCCAATGATCCACCTGTCATTATCGAACTAAGTGATCGATCTAGCCTACTAGATATACTGTAAATTGGATATCAATTTTAAAATACGTTTAAGAAGTAGAGGGCAGGGAAACGGGCTGGAGGTTTCAGGAAAGTTATGGCTGAAATCCTCCAATCCCGAGCAGTCTCAGATGACATCATGGTTAGATTAACCAGAGGGAGGGAGGTTTTCGTGCATGAAGGTCTTGATCTTTGTTCCCATGAGAGGGTGTGGATTTATTGCTGGTTTTAATGTCTATGGTTTTTAGCTTTCACTTCAGTTTCAGTGCAAGGTGTGTGTAGGTTTATGTCTGCAGTTATGTACACCCTGAACTGATTAGAGAGAGAGAGTGAGTACGAGAGAGAGAGAGAGTATGAACTTCTTTAGAACTTCTGTGAGTGTAATGTTTACTGTTCATTTTTATTGTTAATTTCACTTATGTTTATTATCTACTTCACTTGCTTTGGCAATGCTAACATATGTTTCCCATGCCAATAAAGCCCCTTGAATTGAATTGAGTATGCTAGAGAGAGAGAGTGTGTGTGTGTGTGTGTGTGTGCAGGGCCTGGATTAATGCAGGGGTTCACCGGGCTGAAGCCCTTGAATTGAGTATGCTAGAGAGAGAGTGTGTGTGTGTGTGTGTGTGTGTGTGTGCAGGGCTGGGTTAATGCAGGGGTTTACCGGGCTGCAGCCCCTGGGCCCAGGCTCTTGGGGGGCCCAAGAGGCAGCAAAAAAAGAAGAAGAAGAAAACAAAAATGATTAAGAAAATATATTAAATAACTGATTCATAAAATTAAATACAAAAACGCATAATAAATAATATATTGGGTTAAGATTAATAATAATAAAAAAATGTATAATAAATAATATATTGAGTAAGTGATTAAATCAAATTTAAAAAACTGCATAATAAATAATATATTGGGTAACTGATTCATAAAATGAAATACAAAAACGCATAATAAATAATATATTGGGTAACTGATTAATAATAATAAAAAAATGTATAATAAATAATATATTGAGTAAGTGATTAAATCAAATTTAAAAAACTGCATAATAAATAATATATTGTGTAACTGATTAATAAGATAAATAAAAAACTGCATAATAAATAATATATTGGGTAACTGATTAACAAAACATAATACATAATAAATAAATGTGACTGGAAGTTTTATCACAAGCACATACAAGTATCTGCCAAAATAAAGGAAACACCAACATAAAATGTCTTAAAAGGGTGCTGGGCACCACGAGCTGCCAGAAAAGCTTCAATGCTCCTTGGCATAGATTCTACAAGTGGATCTAAACTAAATGTTGCTTCATTGTCAGAGTAGCCACTCATTTCAGTAAAAAAAAAACAACCCTGGGGCCTATGATTTCTTAATCCGTCCCTGTGTGTGTGTGTGTGTGTGTGTGTGTGTGTGTGTGTGTGTGTGTGTGTGTGTGTGTGTGTGTGTGTGTGTGTGTGTGTGTGTGTGTGTGTGTGTGTGTGTGAGAGAGAGAGAGATTCAAATAAGTGCATAGTAAAGTAGGTGTGATGGGCAAAGTAAACTTATCTCTAAATATGGTTTCATATCTGTAAAAACAATCTTTATAACATGTATACTGGACAAAGAAATGGTTGGAATGTTAACTGATTTATTTGCTGAAAAAACCTGAAGCCATTGGACGGCAACACATTCCACAGGCTAGTGTTTCCTATCCTTCTTTCTCCTTCTCCCCTGGAGTTGGATGACACAGATCTACGGTTGAATATGAACACAGGAAGAAGATCAATCATTCTAATCATTCCAATCAAATCAATGCGCCGAATACAACAGGTGTAGTAGACCTTACCGTGAAATGCTGAATACAACAGGTAAACTTACCGTGAAATACTGACTTGCAAGCTCTTAACCAACAATGCAGTTTTAAGAAAAATAAGAGTTAAGAAAATATTTACAAAATAAATTAAAGTAAAAAGAAAGTAACACAATAAAATAACAATAACGAGGTTATATACAGGAGGTAACGGTACTGAGTCAATGTGCGGGGGTACAGGTTAGTCGAGGTAATTGAGGTAATGTGTACATGTAGGTAGGGGTAAAGTGACTTATCCTGAGGGGGAAAAGGCGTTGTTGTGCCCTCTTCACGACTGTCTTGGTGTGTTTGGACCATGATAGTTTGTTGTGATGTGGACACCAAGGAACTTGATGCTCTCGACTTGCTCCACTACAGCCCTGTTGATGTGAATGGGGGCGTGCTTGGCCCTCCTTTTCCTGTAGTCCAAAATCAGTTCCTTTGTCTTGATCACGTTGAGGGAGAGGTTGTTGTCCTGGCACCACACTGCCAGGTCTCTGACCTCCTCCCTATAGGATGTCTCATCGCCGTTGGTGATCAGGCCTACCACCGCTGTGTCGTTGGTTTTGGAGTCGTTCTTGGCCATGCAGTCATGGGTGAACAGGGAGTACAGGAGGGGACTAAGCACGCACCCCTGAGGGGCGATATTAGCGTTGACATTTTCAGTCAAAACACCTCAAAATAAGACATGGTATCAAAAATAAGGTGAAACGAGCTGAAACGAGCCACTTACGATTCCCCACAGTTTCTTGTCATTCTTACTAGCAATCTGGCCATTCAGAATCACAACATGTTGACTGTGTCTGTGACTGTGTCTGTATCTGTGTCTGTAACTGTGTCTGTAACTCTGTGTCTGTGTCTGTAGCTGTGTCTATGGTACTGTGTCGGTATCTGTGTCTGTAACTGTGTCTGTGACTCTGTAAATGTGTCTGTAGCTGTGTCTGTGACTCTGTAACTGTGTCTGTGACTCTGTAACTGTGTCTGTGACTCTGTAACTGTGTCTGTGGCCATGTATGTGTCTGTTGCTGCAACTGTGTCTGTAACCGTGCCTGTGACTCTGTGTCTGTAGCCGTGTCTGTAACTGTGTCTGTAACTATGTGTCTGTGTCTGTAGCTGTGTCTCTGTTATTGTGTCGGTATCTGTGTCTGTAACTGTGTCTGTGACTATGTGTCTGTAGCTGTGTCTGTAGCGGTGTCTCTGGTATTGTGTCGGCATCTGTGTCTGTAGCTGTGTCTGTGACTCTGTAACTGTGTCTGTAGCTGTGTCTGTTGCTCTGTAACTGTGTCTGTGACCGTGCATGTGTATGTTGTTGTAACTGTGTCTGTGACCGTGTCTGTAGCCGGGTCTGTAAACGCGCATGTGTCTGTTGCTGCACCTGTGATTGTGTTTGTAGCTGTGCATGTAACTGTGTCTGTGGCCATGCCTGCAACTGCATCTGTAGCTGTGTATGTAACTGCGTCTGTAGCTGTGTCTGTAACTGTGTCTGTAGCGGTATCTGTAGCGGTGTCTGCAACGGTGTCTGTAACTGTGTCTGTGGTCTCCTTACCAGAAGCATTTCCAGTATAATCTTCAATAGCCACAGCAGTGTGAGGTTCTCTGTTTGTTTTAGCTGCATTCCTCACATTTCTGTGTTGCTGCAAGTGGGTAGTGGAGCTGAGAGCTGAGACTGAGGATGTGTCCCAAATGGCATCCTAGTCCCTATACAGTGCACTACTTTTAACCAGAGCCTTATGGGTAAATATATATATATATATGAAATAGCAGCCCCTGAACCTTTGTTTAGACCTGGGAGAAGACCGTAACGCAGTTTAGTGGATGCTATCTTTGAGAAAACCTCATAGAGAGAGAGGAGACTGTTGATTTTGTTCATATATGGGAGTAAAGGTTGGAAAGTCACATTGACTGTACTTCGTTGATTTATTGGGTGTTTCTGCTGATGAAAGAGGCCCTGCTGTGGTCTGAGGGGAAGCAGTTGGTTGGGCTGTTGATGAAAGAGACCCTGCTGTGGTCTGAGGTAAAGCAGTTGGTTGGGCTGTTGATGAAAGAGACTCTGCTGTGGTCTGAGGGAAAGCAGTTGGTTGGGCTGTTGATGAAAGAGACCCTGCTGTGGTCTGAGGGAAAGCAGTTGGTTGGGCTGTTGATGAAAGAGACCCTGCTGTGGTCTGAGGGAAAGCAGTTGGTTGGGCTGTTGATGAAAGAGACCCTGCTGTGGTCTGAGGGAAAGCAGTTGGTTGGGCTGTTGATGAAAGAGACCCTGCTGTGGTCTGAGGGGAAGCAGTTGGTTGGGCTGTTGATGAAAGAGACTCTGCTGTGGTCTGAGGTAAAGCAGTTGGTTGGGCTGTTGATGAAAGAGACCCTGCTGTGGTCTGAGGTAAAGCAGTTGGTTGGGCTGTTGATGAAAGAGACCCTGCTGTGGTCTGAGGGGAAGCAGTTGGTTGGGCTGTTGATGAAAGAGACTCTGCTGTGGTCTGAGGTAAAGCAGTTGGTTGGGCTGTTGATGAAAGAGACCCTGCTGTGGTCTGAGGGGAAGCAGTTGGTTGGGCTGTTGATGAAAGAGACTCTGCTGTGGTCTGAGGTAAAGCAGTTGGTTGGGCTGTTGATGAAAGAGACCCTGCTGTGGTCTGAGGGGAAGCAGTGGATGTCATCCCACGTGTTCTTTTTCTGACCTGATCTCTCTAAATGATCAGGAAAAAGGAATGATGTTTAATCTTGGGTCTTTTGATGACACAACCAGACTAGATCAGAGTCTGTTGTCCAACAGTATTCAAAGATGTCTGAACAAACTTGCCAAGACCAACCAAAGTTCTCTAAACCATGTGTGTGCACTGGTGCAATGCTTGAGTATAAAGGAAGGTGTTTTATTGCTTAACCTTGGATGTGATATGATACATTTAAAACATCTGTATGCGTCTGAAATAGGATTATTTGAGCGTAACAGTGACAACCCGGCAGTATCTCTAGTACTGTACTGTACTCACGTCAGTGGCCTTCTTCTCTGACAGCTCCAGTTTCTCCTGTGCGTCCTTCAGAGCCTCAGAGTATTTATCCAACTCATCTTCTGTCCCCTTCAGCTTCTTATGCAGCCCCAGCAGCTCATCTTCCAACTGGGGGCACACAGAGTCAGAGGGAAGCAAAGAATCAGGGAAGGGTGTTCACATATCAACATTTTATACAACAGACAAACCTGTACTTCTTTGTCACAGAAAGGACAGATTAGGTGACAGAGTCAGGAAATGTTCAGATATGCGTTCTGTCAAACAGAATCACGTCAGCTCTATAGAAGACAGAATCACGTCAGCTCTATATAAAACAGAATCACGTCAGCTCTATAGAAGACAGAATCACGTCAGCTCTATATAAAACAGAATCATGTCAGCTCTATATAAGACAGAATCACGTCAGCTCTATAGAAGACAGAATCACGTCAGCTCTATATAAAACAGAATCATGTCAGCTTTATATAAGACAGAATCACGTCAGCTCTATATAAGACAGAATCATGTCAGCTCTATATAAGACAGAATCACGTCAGCTCTATATAAAACAGAATCATGTCAGCTCTATATAAGACAGAATCACGTCAGCTCTATAGAAGACAGAATCACGTCAGCTCTATATAAAACAGAATCATGTCAGCTTTATATAAGACAGAATCACGTCAGCTCTATATAAGACAGAATCACGTCAGCTCTATATAAAACAGAATCTCCCGGGTGGCGCAGTGGTCTAGGGCACTGCATCGCAGTGCTAGCTGCGCCACCAGAGTCTCTGGGTTTGCGCCCAGGCTCTGTCGCAGCCGGCCGCAACCGGGAGGTCCGTGGGGCTACGCACAATTTGGCATAGCGTCGTCCGGGTTAGAGAGAGTTTGGCCGGTAGGGATATCCTTGTCTCAGTATGTAAAATGTAATAAAAATGTATGCACTGTAAGTCGCTCTGGATAAGAACGTCTGCTAAATGACGTAAATGTAAACTCCAACTTTGCATGGATATTGCTAATGTTTTGGTGGTGGTTCTGAAGAATAGAAATGCATAAAGTACTTGTTGTTGTTGGATTCAACTCTACTTGGTCCTGCAGTGCTTTATAGCCATGAACTGTGATCCCAGTAGATGGCAGAAGGATACAAGTGTTCACTGCCCCGCTGGCTTTTGCCTCACAGGCTACTGACGGTGCTCTGGTCAAACGCAGTGCACTATATAGGTAATACGGTGCCCTTTGGGACAAAGCCCCAGAGACTCATAGAATACCAGAGGAAAGCATCAACGCTCATCACTGTTTAACTCTATCCAACCAATTGTCTAAAGAGGTCCGTGTAATCCACCAGGATTCAGGCAAACGGAACCATCCATATCTAAAATGGCTGAGGGTATTGTGGATAGTGCTACTGACGACTGCCTGCCACTACGGTGCTCACACTTACGCACACGGTTCTAAGAATGTTGTGTTGTTAGTTCGAGTACATCCAAAATGGAAGTCTACTCCCTATATAGTGCACTACTTTTGACCAATACCTACAGGGCTCTGGTCAAAAGTAGTGCACTATAAAGGGAATAGGGTGCCATTTGGGACACATCCTTAGTATCTCCTCTGGTATGTTCTTGAACTTTAGACAGATCAGACAGAGGAATGTTGGTGAGTGGATCTGCACCCCAGAGGCATGTAAAGTCACACCAAAGTGAGGAGCAGAGCGACAGCTGGTATAGCTAGCTTTTTATTCCTGGTACCCCTGTTGTTCCTGTAGAATGCGCGGGGGGGGGGGGGGGGGGGTGGGCTAATCCTTCTGGAGCTCTATGGCTCTCTTATGATCTATCTATGATCAGTCGTCATGCAGCCTGCTGCTGGAAGCCAAATGGACAGGGGGACCCCTAACCCCTTAGCCTGGAGATAGAAAATGATTAGATCTGGTAGCTTTAATGATTCATAGATTGATTCACCACGTCTTCTGATGGGCTGCATGGAATGTGTTATCATATTGGAATTTTCAACCATATTAACAGATAAGCTGGGTGGAATTTGGGCCATATTTGATCCTTCATGTCTACAGGAGTGTCCGGGAGGTAATGGGGAAGGGGGGGGGGGGATGCAGAGGAACTCACTCACTGCACCTTTCTCTCTCCCTGAGGGCTCATCCCTCTCTCCATCTCTCTCTCCATGAGGGCTCATCCCTCTCTCCATCTCTCTCTCCATGAGGGCTCATCCCTCTCTCCATCTCTCTCTCCATGAGGGCTCATCTCTCTCTCCATCCCTCTCTCCATCCCTCTCTCCATGAGGGCTCATCCCTCTCTCCATCTCTCTCTCCATGAGGGCTCATCCCTCTCTCCATCTCTCTCTCCATGAGGGCTCCATCTCTCTCTCCATCCCTCTCTCCCCGAGGGCTCATCTCTTTCTCCATCCCTCTCTCCATGAGGGCTCATCTCTCTCTCCATCCCTCTCTCCATGAGGGCTCCATCTCTCTCTCCATCCCTCTCTCCATCCCTCTCTCCCTGAGGGCTCATCTCTCTCTCCATCTCTCTCTCCATCCCTCTCTCCATCCCTCTCTCCATCCCTCTCTCCCTGAGGGCTCATCTCTCTCTCCATCTCTCTCTCCATCCCTCTCTCCATCCCTCTCTCCATCCCTCTCTCCATGAGGGCTTCATCTCTCTCTCCATCCCTCTCCATCTCTCTCTCCATCTCTCTATCCCTCTCTCCATCCCTCTCTCTATCCCTCTCTCCCTGAGGGCTCATCTCTCTCTCCATCCCTCTCTCTATCCCTCTCTCCATCCCTCTCTCCCTGAGGGCTCATCTCTCTCTCCATCCCTCTCTCTATCCCTCTCTCCATCCCTCTCTCCCTGAGGGCTCATCTCTCTCTCCATCCCTCTCTCTATCCCTCTCTCCATCCCTCTCTCCCTGAGGGCTCATCTCTCTCTCCATCTCTCTCTCCATCCCTCTCTCCCTGATGGCTCATCTCTCTCTCCATCCCTCTCTCCATGAGGGCTCCATCCCTCTCTCCATCCCTCTCTCCATCTCTCTCTCCATCTCTCTCTATATCAGAGGAAAGGAGTACCATTCTCAGTACAATCAGCTAGCTGTTCTATGTCTCAGAGCTTATTTTAATCAATCAATTTCAAGTTGCTCTTTTCCCCCGGACTAATTTTACTTTGCTTAAACTACTTTATACTCTGTGAGGAGTATAGATCATCCACAAATGTATTCCATCACACCCTGCCTTGGGCTAGTTTCTCAAATTCCTTCCATGAGAAGAACTGCATTTATTTATATCTCAGAAATTACATTTATGATGATAAATACAACATCTATTTACTAATGATCATTTCCACCCATGGGTCTAATACATTGGATCCGAAATATGACATTTAAGCACACAGCACAAGGTTAACATCATCACGTTCATTATCAAGTACTTCAACATTAGCCTATATTACAATAGATTTAAAAAAGTACCCATGTATATTTTACCACTCTGTACAATTCATCACTTGTATCCATTAGCTGCTTTCTGTCTCCCGCTCCTCAACTCTCCCCTCTCTACCTTTCCCCCTCCTCAACTCTTCCCTCTCTCCTTTTCCTCCTCCTCAACTCTTCCCTCTCTCCCTTTCCCCCTCCTCAACTCTTCCCTCTCTCCCTTTCCCCCTCGTCAGGTCTTCCCTCTCTCCCTTTCCCCCTCCTCAACACTTCCCTCTCTCCCTTTCCCCCTCATCAGCTCTTCCCTCTTCCCTCTCTACCTTTCCCCCTCCTCAAATCTTCCCTCTCTACCTTTCCCCCTCCTCAACTCTTCCCTCTCTCCCTTTCCCCCTCGTCAGGTCTTCCCTCTCTACCTTTCCCCCTCCTCAACTCTTCCCTCTCTACCTTTCCCCCTCCTCAACTCTTCCCTCTCTCCCTTTCCCCGTCGTCAGGTCTTCCCTCGCTACCTTTCCCCCTCCTCAACTCTTCCCTCTCTCCCTTTCCCCCTCCTCAACTCTTCCCTCTCTCCCTTTTTGGAGTTGCAAAATTCCAGTAGCTTTTCAAAATTCCCAGGTTTTCCAGAAATCCTGGTTGGAATATTCCTGCAATCAGGAGAGAATAAGCAGGAAATCTGGGAATCCTCCATCCAGGATTTCTAGAAAACTCTACTCTCTTTACAGTCCTTCCCTCACCTTATCTTTCCTCCCCCTTCTCAATATCCTTCCCTCACCTGTTTGCATTTGTCCTCAGCTGATTTCTTGTCGGTCTCTGCCTGCTCCGCTCGGTCGATGGCGTTCTCTTTGTCCAGCTTCAGCATCTGCATCTTCTTCTTGATGGCTTCCATAGTTGACGGTTGTTAGGGGTCAGTGGCTACAGAAACTGGGGAAACTTTTCAAGTTTGGGACAGGGAGGTCTAGTTAGACACTTAAAGACAAACCCTCTCACAGAGAGAGAGAGAGAGACTAGTCCTTTCTAAATTTCCAAGTCCACCAGAGCCAATACGCCAGCCGATACAGAGAGAGAGCGAGAGAGAGAGAGGAGAGAGAGGAGAGAGCAGAGGATGCAGACTGGAAACCAGGGCTGATATAAGTGATTTAAACATGCCTGGAGGTTTTGAAGAGACAGCCCCATGCAGTCCCCAGTGACATACACCACTACCCCCTTCCACCACTCCCCCCACCCGCCTGATTAGCTAGCTAACCTCAGCAGCCACAGTACCCCCCCCCCCCCCTCTACCCCTCCCTCTCCGGTCTGAAACTCCCCACTCACTCCTCCCAAGGCTGTCTTAAGAACGTAACTGACACTCTGGTGATATTCACCCGCTCTCCTTATTTGGAAGCATGTTCTCGTTTCCTTTTTTTCTTTTCTGAAAGGGGACGGGTTGGAACGGAGAGAGAAAGATCTTGAGGAAGGGAGAGAGAAAGATCTTGAGGAAGGGAGAAAGAAAGATCTTGAGGAACGGAGAGAGAAAGATCTTGAGGAAGGGAGAGAGAAAGATCTTGAGGAACGTAGAGAGAAAGATCTTGAGGAACGGAGAGAGAAAGATCTTGAGGAACGGAGAGAGAAAGATCTTGAGGAACGGAGAGAGAAAGATCTTGACCATGTGTGTTCAGAAGAAAAGCATCATCGCTGAGATAACACACACCTGTCTGGAGAAGAACCTATGGCACCACAGACACAGTGTATTATTCACAAAGAAATAACCCTTAAAAGGCGTGCATAACAGATTAACGCTTGGTCTACGCACCACACATACGACAAAACATCTACAATTAGCATTGTAAGGTGAAGGTTTTCCCCCCTTTTTTTAAAGATAAATAGCCAAAATGTAAGTTTCAGTCTCTGTCTGAACAACACTGGGCTTGGGGATCTGTAAGCATTTTATTCAAGGCTTGGGTTTCCTCCCTCACTGAGGAATGCTGAAATTGATGTTAATACCAGCGTTGGTTGGGGGAGACATAGTTATCATTCTACCGTGGATTAAAAAGAGCCAGACGGAAAAAGACCCAGCCAAGGAAATGGGGTTGAATTTCTGTATGTGTGCACATATTATCTTCAAAAGGATTTACATTCAAGGCTGTAAACTAAAACTCCAAATGAATACAATTACCCTACTTTCTTATTAAGATCTCTTTAATTACTGCTCGGTTGACCAACCCATGTGTATGTTTTGAATATTTGCTGTATTTTAGGAAGAGCAGCATCACTTCTATAGTTTAGTAAGGTGATTTCCTCCCTGTGTCTGGAAATGGTTTTGTAACTAACTAACTAAGCAGGTGGCCAACGGCTGTTTTTAACCGTTTGTCGGCACGGCGATGTGATGTGCTGTAAAGAAAGTGTGAGGATAGGTTGATTTCACCACACGTGACAGAAGGCAGCTGGGAACTACTGTCTCTGATGACTAGGGACAGAAACACTCAGTCAGCTGGGAACTACTGTCTCTGATGACTAGGGACAGAACATCTCAGTCAGCTGGGAACTACTGTCTCTGATGACTAGGGACAGAACATCTCAGTCAGCTGGGAACTACTGTCTCTGATGACTAGGGACAGAAGATCTCAGTCAGCTGGGAACTACTGTCTCTGATGACTAGGGACAGAACATCTCAGTCAGCTGGGAACTACTGTCTCTGATGACTAGGGACAGAAACACTCAGTCAGCTGGGAACTACTGTCTCTGATGACTAGGGACAGAACATCTCAGTCAGCTGGGAACTACTGTCTCTGATGACTAGGGACAGAACATCTCAGTCAGCTGGGAACTACTGTCTCTGATGACTAGGGACAGAACATCTCAGTCAGCTGGGAACTACTGTCTCTGATGACTAGGGACAGAACATCTCAGTCAGCTGGGAACTACTGTCTCTGATGACTAGGGACAGAACATCTCAGTCAGCTGGGAACTACTGTCTCTGATGACTAGGGACAGACGATCTCAGTCAGCTGGGAACTACTGTCTCTGATGACTAGGGACAGAACATCTCAGTCAGCTGGGAACTACTGTCTCTGATGACTAGGGACAGAACATCTCAGTCAGCTGGGAACTACTGTCTCTGATGACTAGGGACAGAAACAACTCAGTCAGCTGGGAACTACTGTCCCTGATGACTAGGGACAGAACATCTCAGTCAGCTGGGAACTACTGTCTCTGATGACTAGGGACAGAACATCTCAGTCAGCTGGGAACTACTGTCTCTAATGACTAGGGACAGAAGATCTCAGTCAGCTGGGAACTACTGTCTCTGATGACTAGGGACAGAAACACTCAGTCAGCTGGGAACTACTGTCTCTGATGACTAGGGACAGACGATCTCAGTCAGCTGGGAACTACTGTCTCTGATGACTAGGGACAGAAACACTCAGTCAGCTGGGAACTACTGTCTCTGATGACTAGGGGCAGAAACACTCAGTCAGCTGGGAACTACTGTCTCTGATGACTAGGGACAGAAACACTCAGTCAGCTGGGAACTACTGTCTCTGATGACTAGGGACAGAAACAACTCAGTCAGCTGGGAACTACTGTCTCTGATGACTAGGGACAGAACATCTCAGTCAGCTGGGAACTACTGTCTCTGATGACTAGGGACAGAAGATCTCAGTCAGCTGGGAACTACTGTCTCTGATGACTAGGGACAGAACATCTCAGTCAGCTGGGAACTACTGTCTCTGATGACTAGGGACAGAAGATCTCAGTCAGCTGGGAACTACTGTCTCTTATGACTAGGGACAGACGATCTCAGTCAGCTGGGAACTACTGTCTCTGATGACTAGGGACAGAACATCTCAGTCAGCTGGGAACTACTGTCTCTGATTACTAGGGACAGACGATCTCAGTCAGCTGGGAACTACTGTCTCTGATGACTAGGGACAGAACATCTCAGTCAGCTATCCAGTGTAACACTTTGTCAGTGTTAGGGAATGAACACTTTCAGCGTTATGCAATAACACCTCCTATAGTGTTTTTAACCACTACACCAAGAGGTCCGTATCTTGACAAGGTCACTCAGTGCTTAGTTAAGACATAACACTAATATTTATATTTAAGTCTTTATTGTCACATACTCTTATGCATACATTTACAAAAACATCAGAACTGGCAGCAGACACTCTGTCACGCCCAGACCTTAGTTATCTTTAAAGAAGATGTATTCACATCACGCTGCGCTTTGGTCTCCTCACTATGACAAACGTGACACACTCTCAATCTTTAATTAACATAACCACTTAAACTGGTACAACACTTCCACTCACGGGTGGCCAAAAATAACTAATTCAAAGTCACGCCTCCAAAAAGCCTCACATTCCAATATAATTTCCCATTGTACCTTGCTTTTTTGAGTGAATTGTAGAGTTACTACCCATGACTGTATTTGTTTTTGACAGAGACATGGTTGTTGAATTTATTAGTTTTCAGTCTTGTGGACTTCACCATGTGAGTTTCTTACCATAGTGGTGTTAGGAATTTCCTGGTTTACAGGCCACATCAAGCCTGCAAGTCACGTTATGCAGACAGATCCAACAGTTGGAAATTGTATTCACTTGCAACATTCAGAATGACTGTCAGGGTTAGGAACACTGATAAAGGAGACTACCTAAAACAAACCCTAACCCAGCCATCCCAAGAATATTAGCTTTAGGGTTAAAATATTTCTACCATTGTGTACCTATTTAACATACATCACCATGACGATAATTATATTTACATCCATAATTATGTATTTCTGTAACGGAATTCTTCGTCCTCCTCTGACGAGGAATAAGAAATGTTGGACCAAGATGCAGCGTCGTAAGTATCCATTTTAATTAGGATACTTGAAACAAATAAACCAAATAACGAATCAACGAACGAACACGAAACAGTCCCGTATAGTGAACAAACACAGAAACCGGAACAATCACCCACAACCCACAATACAAAACAGGCTACCTAAATATGGTTCCCAATCAGAGACAACGACTAACACCTGTCTCTGATTGAGAACCATATCAGACCAAACACATAGAAACAGACAAACTAGACATACAACATAGAATGCCCACTCAGATCACACCCTGACCAAACAAAACATAGAAACATACAACGCAAACTATGGTCAGGGCGTGACAATTTCTCTATAGTACAGATCAGGGTCCCATGATGTGATTCTGTTACCGTTACCGTAATTCCTTCACCTACTGTAGTTCAATAAGCATATAAAAATAGATCAGACTCAAGGTGTCATGTTATAGCTAAAAAAAATGTCCACAGCTCGAGGTGATTTAAATCACAATAAAGACAATGGATCTTCGTCAGGTCATCGAAAAACGTTGTCTTTATTGTGTGTCTGATTAAATCACCACGGGAGCATACCTGTCACGCCCTGACTGTAGATTGCTTTGTATGTTTCTATTTTTAGTTTGGTCAGGGTGTGATGTGGGTGGGTATTCTATGTCTGGGTATTCTATGTTGTAGGTCTAGGTTTTCTGTTTCTGTGTGTTTGGCCTGGTATGGTTCTCAATCAGAGGCCAGCTGTCTATCGTTGTCTCTGATTGGGAGCCATATTTAGGTAGCCTGTTTTCCCACTTTTGTTTGTGGGTGGTTGTTTCCTGTTTAGTGTTTTGTTTCACCTTTCAGGACTTTTTGTTTTTGTTGTTTGTCAAGTGTTTTTGTATTTTATTTTAAAAAAATTACCACTTACCACGCTGCACCTTGGTCCTCATCTCCTTCTCCAGGTGACAGTCGTTACAATACCAGAGTTGCGGACATTAGTTTGTTCTTCTTCGATACGTTCTTCTGTCCTGCACCTGATGAATTGGATGTGCAGATCCCTGCAGGACATCTTTGGGTTTTTATTTCAGAGCAGATATTTTACTGTAATTCTGTTACCAACCTTTGCACTTGCACAGTTCTTCCAGTAAATGTGTGATTTTTAAAAAAAAATTTAATTTTTAATTAACCTTTATTGAACTAGGCAAGTCAGTTAAGAACAAATTCTTATTTACAATGACGGTTTACCCAGGCCAAACTTTAACCCAGACGACACTGGGCCAATTGTGCGCCACCCTTTGGGACACCCAGTCACGGTTGGTTGTAATACAGCCTGGAATCAAACCAGGATCTGTAGTGACACCGCTAGCATTGAGATGCAGTGCCTTAGACTGCTGCGCCACTCAGGAGCCCGAAAATGTCTGTGTAAATTGTTCAAAGTAGTCCTTCGGCAATAGAGTTGAATGGCTTGTTTAACATTGAAATCAGTGGTTTTGGTTTGGCATCCATTTTAAAGTTAAAAATAATCATAGCGTAATTCCGTGACCGTGGAATTGACACGAACACTAACAGCTGCTCTGTCTAAAAATAAAGGGTGGTGAAATTATAGAACAGTGTTGTCACAACGGTAATAAAAAGTTGTTTTTGGAGATTTTGTTTTAAGCCAAAACGTAACCCTAACCTTAACCATTCAGAGTCAATGCCTAACCTTAACCAATCAGAGTTAATCCCTCACCTTAACCAATCAGAGTTAATCCCTAACCTTAACCAATCAGAGTTAATCCCTAACCTTAACCATTCAGTCAATGACTAACCTTAACCATTCAGAGTTCATGCCTAACCTTAACCATTCAGAGTCAATGACTAACCTTAACCATTCAGAGTCAATGACTAACCTTAACCATTCAGAGTCAATGACTGACTAACCTTAACCATTCAGAGTTAATGCCTAACCTTAACCATTCAGAGTCAATGACTAACCTTAACCATTCAGAGTTCATGCCTAACCTTAACCATTCAGAGTCAATGCCTAACCTTAACCATTCAGAGTCAATGCCTAACCTTAAGATTTCGGAGTCAATGCCTAACCTTAACCATTCAGAGTCAATGCCTAACCTTAACCATTCAGAGTCAATGCCTAACCTTAAGATTTCGGAGTCAATGCCTAACCTTAACCATTCAGAGTCAATGCCTAACCTTAACCATTCAGAGTCAATGCCTAACCTTAACCATTCAGAGTCAATGCCTAACCTTAAGATTTCGGAGTTAATGTCTAAACTTAAATTTTGATGTTTGGAACAACATATAAATTTGATGTTTGAGAACCACGGATTAATGTCTGTGAGCTTTTTGAAGATAGACTAATACCCCAGGGGATACAATTAATTCTGACTTGAAACTGTGTGAACATGTTGAATATAGACTAATACCCCAGGGGATACAATTAAAAGAATGTAATGTTATGTTTGATAAATATGATGATGATGATGATGGTCAGAGAGGAAGACAATGTACACCAACTATTGATGGTTAGGGTGAAAGTATAGCAGAACACACACACACACACACGTTTGCGCACTTGCACGCACGCACACACACACACACACACACACACACCCACACCCACACCCACACACACACACACACATTTACTCTCTGTATATCTGGTTACCCTGTAGTAGCATCTGAATACATCACTAAGGTACAAATCCCCCACAACTACTAAAATCGACATGAGTGAGACATGAGTCTATAGTTCATGTCCTGAGGAAATCTGTGACCCTCTAAAACTCAGATTACATTGTTGAGGGGAATCTTTGACAGCCATTGTAGTGGATGGATACGGACAGTGCATTTGGGAAGTATTCAGACCCCTTTACTTTTTCCACATTTTGTCACGTTACAGCCTTATTCTAAAATGGATTCAAAATCCCCCCCCCCCCTTACCAATCTACACACACTACCCCATAATGACAAAGCAAAACATTTTTTTTTTTATGTTTGCAAATGTATTAAAAACAAAAAATGGAAATATCACATTTACATAAGTATTCAGACCCTTTACTCAGTACTTTGTTGAAGCTTGGCACACCTGTATTTAGGGAGTTTCTCCCATTCTTCTCTGCAGATCCTCTGTCAGGTTGGATGGGGAGCGTCGCTGCACAGCTATTTTCAGATCTCTCCAGAGATGTTCGATCAGGTTCAAGTCCGGGCTCTGGCTGGGCCACTCATGGACATTTAGAGACTTGTCACGAAGCCACTCCTGTGTTGTCTTGGCTGTGTGCTTAGGGTTGTTGTCCTGTTGGAAGGTGAACCTTCACTCCAGTCTGAGGTCCTGAGCACTCTGGAGCAGGTTTTCATCAAAGATCTCTCTGTACTTTTCTCCGTTCGTCTTTCCTTCAAACCTGACTAGTCTCCCAGTCCCTGCCGCTAAAAACATCCCCACAGCATGATGCTGCCACCACCATGCTTCACCGTAGGGATGGTATTGGCCAGGTGATGAGCGGTGCCTGGTTTCCTCCAGACGTGACGCTTGGCATTCGAGCAAAAGAGTTCAGTCTTGGTTTCTTCAGGCCAGATAATCTTGTTTCTCATGGTCTGAGAGTCCTTTAGGTGCCTTTTTGTAAACTCTAAGTGGGCTGTCATGTGCCTTTTACTGAGGAGTGGCTTCCGTCTGGCCTCTCTACATTTACATTACATTTAAGTCATTTAGCAGACGCTCTTATCCAGAGCGACTTACAAATTGGAAAGCTCATACATATTCATCCTGGTCCCCCGTGGCAAATGAACCCACAACCCTGGCGTTGCAAGCGCCATGCTCTACCAACTGAGCCACACGGGACCATAAAGGCCTGATTGTTGGAGACCTGCAGAGATGGTTGTTCTTCTAGAAGGTTCTCCCATCTCCACAGAGGAACTCTAGAGTTCTGTCAGAGTGACCATCGGGTTCTTGGTCACCTCCCTGACCAAGGCTGTTCTCCACCGATTCCTCAGTTTGGCCGGGCGGCCAGCTCTAGGAAGAGTCTTGGTGGTTTCAACTTCTTCCATTTAAGAATGATGGAGGCCACAGTGTTCTTGGGAACCTTCAATGCTGCAGCCATTTTTTGGGACCCTTCCCCAGATCTGTGCATCGACACAATCCTGTCTCTGCGCTCTACGACAATTCCTTCGTCCTCATGGCTTGGTTTTAGCTCTGACATGCACTGTCAACTGTGGGACCTTATATAAACAGCTGTGTGCCTTTCCAAATCCTGTCCAATCATATTAATTTACCACAGGTGGACTCCAATCAAGTTGTAGAAACATCTCAAGGATGATCAATGAAAACAGGATGCATCTGAGCTCAATTTCGAGTCTCATAGCAAAGGGTCTGAATACGTATTTCTGTTTTTTCTTTTTAATAAATGTATAAACATTTCTAAAAACCTGCTTTCACTTTGTCATTATAGGGTATTGTGTGTAGATTGATAAAAAAAGAAGAAAGTCCGTAACGTGACAAAATGTGGAAAAAGTGAAGGGGTCTGAATACTTTCTGAAGGCATTGTAGATTAATAAATGTGTTCCCCCCTCTCTGTCTCTCTCTCTGTCTCTCTGTCTGTCTGTCTCGCTCTCTCTCTCCCTCTCTCTCTCACACTCTCCCTCTCTCTCACACACTCTCCCTTCCTCTCTCTCCCTCCCTCCCTCTCTCCCTCTCTCTCTTTCCATCTCTCCCTCTCTCTCTCTCCCTCTCTCTCTTTCCATCTCTCTCTCTCTCTTTCCATTTCTCTCTCTCTCACTCCCTCTCTCTCTCTCTCTCTCCCCCTCTCTCTCTCTCTTTCCATCTCTCTCTCTTTCCATCTCTCTCTCTCCCTCTCTCTCACACTCTCCCGCTCTCCCGCTCTCCCTCTCTCTCACACTCCTGCTCTCCCTCCCTCCCTCCCTCTCTTTCCATCTCTCTCTCTCCCTCCCTTTCTCTCTCTCTCCCTCCCTCTCTCTCTCTCTCTCTCTCTCCCTCTCTCTCTCTCTCTCTCTCTCTCTCTCTCTCTCTCTCTCTCTCTCTCTCTCTCTCTCCCCCCTCCCTCCCTCTTTCCATCTCTCTCTCTCTCTCTTTACATTTTTCTCTCTCTCTCTCTTTCCATCTCTCTCTCTCTCTCTCTCTCTCTCTCTTTCCATCTCTCTCTCTCCCTCTCTCTCTCACACTCTCCTGCTCTCTCTCCCTCACACTCTCCCTCCCTCCCTCCCACTCTCCCTCCCTCCCTCCCTCCCTCCCTCCCTCCCTTTCTCTCTCTTTCTCTCTCTTTCTCTCTCACTCTCTCTCTCTCTCTCTCTCTCTCCCTCCCTCTCTCCAGTCCAAAGGTTATGCTCTACAAACCTCCTCCGTCTTGGAATGGAAGGATCATCAGCACTGGAGTTTACTGCACAGTGAGCAATGAAAAGTATGGCAGCTCACACCTCTAGATTACAGTAACTCAAGTTTACAACAATACCTCAGAGGACATAACTGGTGACATAGCTGTAGCTATTATTTTGATCTTTCTGTGATGTGTCGAGTATTCAAGACAGTTCAAGTTTTCAAATGTTCAAAAAGTTTCAGTTAATTTCTGTGTTGATTTGCTTTCCGGTTGACATACAGTGACTCTACATCATCTGACATTGCTGTGAAGGACACGGTTCTTCGGCTGTCCCCCATAGGAGAACCCTTTTTTTTATTTATATATAATTTTTAAAATTGTATCCCCTTTTCTCCCCAATTTTCGTGGTATCCAATCGCTAGTAATTACTATCTTGTCTCATCGCTACAACTCCCGTACGGGCTCGGGAGAGACGAAGGTCGAAAGCCATGCGTCCTCCGAAGCACAACCCAACCTAGCCGCACTGCTTCTTTAACACAGCGCGCCTCCAACCCGGAAGCCAGCCGCACCAATGTGTCGGAGGAAACACCGTGCACCTGGCCCCCTTGGTTAGCGCCCACTGCGCCCGGCACGCCACAGGAGTCCCTGGAGCGCGATGAGACAAGGATATCCCTACCGGCCAAACCCTCCCTGACCCGGACGACGCTAGCCCAATTGTGCGTCGCCCCACGGACCTCCCGGTCGCGGCCGGCTGCGACAGAGCCTGGGCGCGAACCCAGAGACTCTGGTGGCGCAGCTAGCACTGCGATGCAGTGCCCTAGACCACTGCGCCACCCGGGAGGCCCCAGGAGAACCCTTTTTTGTTTCCAGGCAGAACCCTTTTGGGTTCCATGTAGAACCGTCTGTAGAAAGGGCTTAAATGGAACCCAAAAAGGTTATATCTGGAACCAAAAAAGGGTTCTTCAAACGGTTCGGGGACAGCCGAAGAACCCTTTTAGGTTCTAAATATAACCTTTTATCAGAGATTTGTAACATGTAGAATGTACATTATGGGATGGTGTATCACATTCCTACAGGATGGACAGAGAGTGAGTAGAGAGGTGGGTGGACCCTTTTAGAGAGAGCGAGAGAGAGAAAGAGAGGGAGGGAAATAGGGAAGGAGAGGTTGGGAGGGAGAGAGCGAGCGAGAGAGAGAGAAAGAGGGAAGGAAGGAAGGAGAGAGAGAGAGAGGGAAGGAGGGACGGAGAGAGAGAAATCTGAACCCTCCCACAGGAAATGCAGCTCAAATCCTCTTCTCCTTGTATGGTAAAAACTCCCCTAAAGCAGCCAGGTCGCCTTGGGACCACGCAGTCCAGCCAAAGTACAGCTAAGTTTATACACAAACGCTATGGGAATGGATACACTGTGGGTATGTATGTTTGTGTGTGTCTCAGATTAGTTACATTTCAAGTTTCATAAAGTTGTTCTATCAACATGATGATGGGGAAACACAAGAATACATAAAAGGTTATGACACCCCCCTACCAAACACACACACACACACACACACACACACACACACACACACACACACACACACACACACACACACACACACACACACACACACACACACACACACACACACACACACACACACACACACACACACACACACACACACACACACACAAAGACACCACACACAGGTTATTGAACCCACTAGCCACTCGTCTGGAACATTTGATATTATCAGCCTCGGGATCAGGGGCCTAATTTCTGGAGCCCACCTCAGCCACTTTTGATGAAACTCAGCCCTGTATCCCAGTTGTGATACAGCCCAGAACCGAACCAGGGTCTGTAGTGATGCCTTTAGCACTGAGATGCAAAGGCTTAGACCGCTGCGCAACACGGTAGTTCTCTCAGTAACACTTTGCCCCCCTCTGCCACTTTTGATGAAGCACAGCCCTTTCTCCTAACTCCAGGGTAGACCTCTAGTTTATGACTGTTGGAATGGAATGTACAGGGACTACATTTACCTGGGATGCACTTGCCACCACTTTCCAGAGAGTCCTGGGTTAAGCCCGGTCCTGAACTAAAAGGTTCCTACAGCGTTTATACTAAAGCCCAGGCTAGGCACGTTGTATTGTATTTCTATTCAGGACGGTCATCTCCCTCGGGGGAGGCCCTCCGTCCATCATCATTCCAATCACTTCTATTCTGAGGCAATGGCGTAGGTTGGGAGAGCTTGAGACGGTGGATTAAAAGCAGCATAGTGGTGAAATATCATCCTGTTCTTCTCCTCGTGTCTCCCTGAGGTAACTCAGGTTTCTATCCTATCTTAAGTGTGTGTGTGTGTGTCTGTCTGTTTTTCTGTCTGCCGTCTTTCCGCGTGTCAGTCAGGACCCAGCTTCAGCTCTGAAGTAGGCTAAAAGACTGACTGGGGACTGGCAAAGGTCAACAGACACTTAATGTTGATGTTTACATTTTCGTCCAAGGTGCAGACAGAAGGAAGTTAGCTTACTCCAGAGGGCAATCAGGGTAAGCTCCCTCTGACCACTGACAGCTGGGCAGTAGGCTTTCACTCATTTCTATACCATCTCTCTTGTGATATATAGACAATATGGCCCTCTAGTGGTCAGATGTGTTACTCTCCTTAACATTTAAATCCAAGCGTTCTGTGATGACTGTGGTCAGCAGCAGAGGGCGATGTAGGATACAAGAGACAACTAAGGACACAACATTCTCAAGTCAGAGTGCTCCCCTTGAATAGTAGCTGCAGGACACTCATCACCATGTAGTAACAGGACACTCATCACCATGTAGTAACAGGACACTCATCACCATGTAGTAACAGGACACTCATCAATATGTAGTAACAGGACACTCATCAACATGTAGTAACAGGACACTCATTAACATGTAATAACAAGACACTCATCAATGTGTAATAACAGGACACTCATCAACGTGTAATAACAGGACACTCATCAATGTGTAATAACAGGACACTCATCAATGTGCAATAACAGGACACTCATCAATGTGTAGTAACAAGACACTCATTAACGTGTAATAACAGGACACTCATCAATGTGTAATAACAGGACACTCATCAATGTGTAATAACAGGACACTCATCAATGTGTAATAACAGGACACTCATTAACGTGTAATAACAGGACACTCATCAATGTGTAATAACAGGACACTCATCAATGTGTAATAACAGGACACTCATCAATGTGTAATAACAGGACACTCATCAATATGTAGAAACAGGACAACGTGTAGTAACAGGACACTCATTAACATGTAGTAACAGGACACTAATCAATGTGTAGTAACAGGACACTCATTAATATGTAGTAACAGGACACTAATCAACATGTAATAACAGGACACTAATCAATGTGTAGTAACAGGACACTCATTAATATGTAGTAACAGGACAACATGTAGTAACATGACACTAATCAATGTGTAGTAACAGGACACTCATTAACATGTAGTAACAGGACACTCATCAACATGTAGTAACAGGACAACATGTAGTAACAGGACACTAATCAATGTGTAGTAACAGGACACTCATTAATGTGTAGTAACAGGACAACATGTAGTAACAGGACACTCATCAACATGTAGTAACAGGACACTCATCAACATGTAGTAACAGGACACTCATTAACGTGTAGTAACAGGACAACATGTAGTAACAGGACACTCATCAATATGTAGTAACAGGACACTCATTAATGTGTAGTAACAGGACAACATGTAGTAACAGGACACTCATTAACATGTAGTAACAGGACACTCATTAACGTGTAGTAACAGGACACTCATCAACATGTAATAACAGGACACTCATCAATGTGTAGTAACAGGACACTCATTAACATGTAGTAACAGGACAGTCATTAATGTGTAGTAACAGGACACTCATTAATATGTAGTAACAGGACAACATGTAGTAACAAGACACTCATCAATATGTAATAACAGGACACTCATCAACATGTAGTAACAGGACAGTCATTAACGTGTAGTAACAGAACACTCATTAATATGTAGTAACAGGACACTCATCAATATGTAGTAACAGGATACTCATCAATATGTAGTAACAGGACACTCATCACCATGTAGTAACAGGACACTCATCACCATGTAGTAACAGGACACTCATCAATATGTAGTAACAGGACACTCATCAACATGTAGTAACAGGACACTCATTAACATGTAATAACAAGACACTCATCAATGTGTAATAACAGGACACTCATTAATGTGTAGTAACAGGACACTCATTAATATGTAATAACAGGACACTCATCAATGTGTAATAACAAGACACTCATGAACGTGTAATAACAGGACACTCATCAATGTGTAATAACAGGACACTCATCAATGTGCAATAACAGGACACTCATCAATGTGTAGTAACAAGACACTCATTAACGTGTAATAACAGGACACTCATCAATGTGTAATAACAGGACACTCATCAATGTGTAATAACAGGACACTCATCAATGTGTAATAACAGGACACTCATCAATGTGTAATAACAGGACACTCATCAATATGTAGAAACAGGACAACATGTAGTAACAGGACACTCATTAATATGTAGTAACAGGACACTAATCAACATGTAATAACAGGACACTAATCAATGTGTAGTAACAGGACACTCATTAATATGTAGTAACAGGACAACATGTAGTAACATGACACTAATCAATGTGTAGTAACAGGACACTCATTAATATGTAGTAACAGGACACTCATTAATATGTAGTAACAGGACACTCATTAATATGTAGTAACAGGACAACATGTAGTAACAGGACACTCATCAATATGTAATAACAGGACACTCATCAACATGTAGTAACAGGACACTCATTAACGTGTAGTAACAGGACAACATGTAGTAACAGGACACTCATCAATATGTAGTAACAGGACACTCATTAATGTGTAGTAACAGGACAACATGTAGTAACAGGACACTCATTAACATGTAGTAACAGGACACTCATTAACGTGTAGTAACAGGACACTCATCAACATGTAATAACAGGACACTCATCAATGTGTAGTAACAGGACACTCATTAACGTGTAGTAACAGGACAGTCATTAATGTGTAGTAACAGGACACTCATTAATATGTAGTAACAGGACAACATGTAGTAACAAGACACTCATCAATATGTAATAACAGGACACTCATCAACATGTAGTAACAGGACAGTCATTAACGTGTAGTAACAGAACACTCATCAATGTGTAATAACTGGACACTCATCAATGTGCAATAACAGGACACTCATCAATGTGTAGTAACAAGACATTCATTAACGTGTAATAACAGGACACTCATCAATGTGTAATAACAGGACACTCATCAATGTGTAATAACAGGTCACTCATCAATGTGTAATAACAGGACACTCATCAATATGTAGAAACAGGACAACATGTAGTAACAGGACACTCATCAACGTGTAGTAACAGGACACTCATTAACATGTAGTAACAGGACACTAATCAATGTGTAGTAACAGGACACTCATCAATATGTAGTAACAGGACACTAATCAATGTGTAGTAACAGGACACTCATTAATATGTAGTAACAGGACACTAATCAACATGTAGTAACAGGACACTAATCAATGTGTAGTAACAGGACACTCATTAACATGTAGTAACAGGACAACATGTAATAACATGACACTAATCAATGTGTAGTAACAGGACACTCATTAATATGTAGTAACAGGACACTCATTAATATGTAGTAACAGGACACTAATCAACATGTAGTAACAGGACACTCATCAATGTGTAGTAACAGGACACTCATTAATATGTAGTAACAGGACACTCATTAATATGTAGTAACAGGACACTAATCAACATGTAGTAACAGGACACTAATCAATATGTAGTAACAGGACACTCATCAATGTGTAGTAACAGGACACTCATTAACATGTAGTAACAGGACAACATGTAGTAACAGGACACTCATCAATATGTAGTAACAGGACACTCATTAATGTGTAGTAACAGGACAACATGTAGTAACAGGACACTCATCAATATGTAATAACAGGACACTCATCAACATGTAGTAACAGGACACTCATTAACGTGTAGTAACAGGACAACATGTAGTAACAGGACACTCATCAATATGTAGTAACAGGACACTCATTAATGTGTAGTAACAGGACAACATGTAGTAACAGGACACTCATCAACATGTAGTAACAGGACACTCATCAATATGTAGTAACAGGACACTCATTAACATGTAGTAACAGGACACTCATCAACATGTAGTAACAGGACACTCATCAATATGTAGTAACAGGACACTCATCAATATGTAGTAACAGGACACTCATCAACATGTAGTAACAGGACACTCATCAATGTGTAGTAACAGGACACTCATTAACATGTAGTAACAGGACACTCATCAACATGTAGTAACAGGACACTCATCAATGTGTAGTAACAGGACACTCATTAACATGTAGTAACAGGACACTCATTAACATGTAGTAACAGGACAACATGTAGTAACAGGACACTAATCAACATGTAATAACAGGACACTCATCAATGTGTAGTAACAGGACACTAATCAATGTGTAGTAACAGGACACTCAATGTGTAGTAACAGGACAACATGTAGTAACAGGACACTCATCAATATGTAATAACAGGACACTCATTAATGTGTAGTAACAGGACACTCATTAACATGTAGTAACAGGACAACATGTAGTAACAGGACACTAATCAATGTGTAGTAACAGGACACTCAATGTGTAGTAACAGGACAACATGTAGTAACAGGACACTCATCAATATGTAATAACAGGACACTCATTAACATGTAGTAACAGGACACTCATTAACATGTAGTAACAGGACAACATGTAGTAACAGGACACTAATCAATGTGTAGTAACAGGACACTCAATGTGTAGTAACAGGACAACATGTAGTAACAGGACACTCATCAATATGTAATAACAGGACACTCATTAATGTGTAGTAACAGGACACTCATTAACGTGTAGTAACAGGACAACATGTAGTAACAGGACACTCATCAATATGTAGTAACAGGACACTCATTAATGTGTAGTAACAGGACAACATGTAGTAACAGGACACTCATTAACATGTAGTAACAGGACACTCATTAACGTGTAGTAACAGGACACTCATTAACATGTAGTAACAGGACACTCATTAACGTGTAGTAACAGGACACTCAATGTGTAGTAACAGGACAACATGTAGTAACAGGACACTCATCAACATGTAATAACAGGACACTCATCAATGTGTAGTAACAGGACACTCATTAATATGTAGTAACAAGACAACATGTAGTAACAAGACACTCATCAATATGTAATAACAGGACACTCATCAACATGTAGTAACAGGACAGTCATTAACGTGTAGTAACAGAACACTCATTAATATGTAGTAACAGGACACTCATCAATGTGTAGTAACAGGACACTCATCAATATGTAGTAACAGGACACTCATTAACGTGTAGTAACAGGACACTCATCAATATGTAGTAACAGGACACTCATTAACGTGTAGTAACAGGACAACATGTAGTAACAGGACACTCATCAACATGTAGTAACAGGACACATCAATATGTAGTTACAGGACACTCATCAATATGTAGTAACAGGACACTCATTAACGTGTAGTAACAGGACAGTCATTAACGTGTAGTAACAGGACAACATGTAGTAACAGGACACTCATTAACATGTAGTAACAGGACACTCATTAACGTGTAGTAACAGGACACTCATCAACATGTAGTAACAGGACACTCATCAATGTGTAATAACAGGACAGTCATTAATGTGTAATAACAGGACAGTCATTAATATGTAGTAACAGGACACTCATCAACATGTAGTAACAGGACACTCATCAATATGTAGTAACAGGACACTCATCAATGTGTAGTAACAGGACATTTATTAACATGTAGTAACAGGACAACATGTAGTAACAGGAAAGTCATTAATGTGTAGTAACAGGACACTCATCAATATGTAGTAACAGGAAAGTCATTAATGTGTAGTAACAGGACACTCATCAACATGTAGTAACAGGAAAGTCATTAATGTGTAGTAACAGGACACTCATCAATATGTAGTAACAGGACACTCATCAATATGTAGTAACAGGACACTCATCAATATGTAGTAACAGGACACTCCTTAACGTGTAGTAACAGGACACTCATTAACATGTAGTAACAGGACACTCATCAACATGTAGTAACAGGACAACATGTAGAAACAGGACACTCATCAATATGTAGTAACAGGACACTCATTAACATGTAGTAACAGGACACTCATCAACATGTAGTAACAGGACAACATGTAGTAACAGGACACTCATCAATATGTAGTAACAGGACACTCATTAACATGTAGTAACAGGACACTGCTTAACGTGTAGTAACAGGACAACATGTAGAAACAGGACACTCATCAATATGTAGTAACAGGACACTCATCAATGTGTAGTAACAGGACACTCATCAATGTGTAGTAACAGGACACTCATCAACATGTAGTAACAGGACAACATGTAGAAACAGGACACTCATCAATATGTAGTAACAGGACACTCATTAACATGTAGTAACAGGACACTGCTTAACGTGTAGTAACAGGACAACATGTAGAAACAGGACACTCATCAATATGTAGTAACAGGACACTCATCAATGTGTAGTAACAGGACACTCATCAATGTGTAGTAACAGGACAGTCATTAACATGTAGTAACAGGACACTCATCAACATGTAGTAACAGGACACTCATTAACATGTAGTAACAGGACACTCATCAACATGTAGTAACAGGACACTCATCAATATGTAAACAGGACACTCATTAACATGTAATAACAGGACACTCATCAATATGTAGTAACAGGACACTCATCAATGTGTAATAACAGGACACTCATCAATATGTAGTAACAGGACACTCATCAACATGTAGTAACAGGACACTCATTAACATGTAGTAACAGGACACTCATCAACATGTAGTAACAGGACACTCATTAACATGTAGTAACAGGACACTCATCAATATGTAGTAACAGGACACTCATCAATATGTAAACAGGACACTCATTAACATGTAATAACAGGACACTCATCAATATGTAGTAACAGGACACTCATCAATGTGTAATAACAGGACACTCATCAATATGTAGTAACAGGACACTCATCAACATGTAGTAACAGGACACTCATCATGTAGTAACAGGACACTCATCAATGTGTAATAACAGGACACTCATCAATGTGTAATAACAGGACACTCATCAATATGTAGTAACAGGACACTCATCAACATGTAGTAACAGGACACTCATCATGTAGTAACAGGACACTCATCAATGTGTAATAACAGGACACTCATCAATATGTAGTAACAGGACACTCATTAACATGTAGTAACAGGACACTCATTAACGTGTAGTAACAGGACACTCATCAATATGTAGTAACAGGACAGTCATTAATATGTAGTAACAGGACAGTCAGTAATGTGTAATAACAGGACACCCATTAATGTGTGATAACAGGACACTCATTAACGTGTAATAACAGGACACCCATTAATGTGTGATAACAGGACACTCATTAACGTGTAGTAACAGGACACTCATCACCATGTAGTAACAAGACACTCATTAACATGTAGTAACAGGACAACATGTAGTAACAGGACAGTCATCAACATGTAGTAACAGGACAGTCATCAACATGTAGTAACAGGACAGTCATCAACATGTAGTAACAGGACACTCATCAACATGTAGTAACAGGACACTCATCAACATGTAGTAACAGGACAGTCATCAACATGTAGTAACAGGACACTCATCAACATGTAGTAACAGGACACTCATCAACATGTAGTAACAGGACAACATGTAGTAACAGGACAGTCATCAACATGTAGTAACAGGACACTCATCAACATGTAGTAACAGGACAACATGTAGTAACAGGACACTCCTTAACGTGTAGTAACAGGACAACATGTAGAAACAGGACACTCATCAATATGTAGTAACAGGACACTCATCAATGTGTAGTAACTGGACACTCATCAATGTGTAGTAACAGGACAGTCATTAACATGTAGAAACAGGACACTCATCACCATGTAGTAACCGGACACTCATCAATATGTAGTAACAGGACACTCATTAACATGTAGTAACAGGACACTCATTAATATGTAGTAACAGGACACTCATCAATATGTAGTAACAGGACACTCATCAATGTGTAATAACAGGACACTCATCAATATGTAATAACAGGACACTCATCAATATGTAATAACAGGACACTCATCAATATGTAGTAACAGGACACTCATCAATGTGTAATAACAGGACACTCATCAATATGTAGTAACAGGACACTCATCAATATGTAGTAACAGGACACTCATCAATGTGTAATAACAGGACACTCATCAATATGTATTAACAGGACACTCATCAATGTGTAATAACAGGACACTCATCAATATGTAGTAACAGGACACTCATCAACATGTAGTAACAGGACACTCATTAACGTGTAGTAACAAGACACCCATTAATGTGTAATAACAGGACACTCATTAACGTGTAGTAACAGGACACTCATCAATATGTAGTAACAGGACACTCATCACCATGTAGTAACAAGACACTCATCAATATGTAGTAACAGGACACTCATCAATATGTAGTAACAGGACACTCCTTAACGTGTAGTAACAGGACACTCCTTAACGTGTAGTAACAGGACACTCCTTAACGTGTAGTAACAGGACACTCCTTAACGTGTAGTAACAGGACACTCCTTAACGTGTAGCAACAGGACACTCCTTAACGTGTAGTAACAGGACAACATGTAGAAACAGGACACTCATCAATATGTATTAACAGGACACTCATCAATGTGTAGTAACAGGACAGACATTAACATGTAGTAACAGGACACTCATCAACATGTAGTAACAGGACACTCATTAACATGTAGTAACAGGACACTCATTAATATGTAGTAACAGGACACTCATTAACATGTAGTAACAGGACACTCATTAACATGTAGTAACAGGACACTCATCAACATGTAATAACAGGACACTCATTAACATGTAGTAACAGGACAACATGTAGTAACAGGACACTAATCAACATGTAATAACAGGACACTCATCAATATGTAGTAACAGGACACTCATTAACATGTAGTAACAGGACACTCATTAATGTGTAATAACAGGACACTCATTAACATGTAGTAACAGGACACTCATTAATGTGTAATAACAGGACACTCATTAACATGTAATAACAGGACACTCATCAATATGTAGTAACAGGACACTCATCAATGTGTAATAACAGGACACTCATCAATATGTAGTAACAGGACACTCATCAATGTGTAATAACAGGACACTCATCAATATGTAGTAACAGGACACTCATCAATGTGTAATAACAGGACACTCATCAACATGTAGTAACAGGACACTCATCAATATGTAGTAACAGGACACTCATCAATATGTAGTAACAGGACACTCATTAACATGTAGTAACAGGACACTCATTAACATGTAGTAACAGGACACTCATTAACATGTAATAACAGGACACTCATCAATATGTAGTAACAGGACACTCATTAACATGTAATAACAGGACACTCATTAACATGTAGTAACAGGACAACATGTAGTAACAGGACACTAATCAACATGTAATAACAGGACACTCATCAATATGTAGTAACAGGACACTCATTAACATGTAGTAACAGGACACTCATTAATGTGTAATAACAGGACACTCATTAACATGTAGTAACAGGACACTCATTAATGTGTAATAACAGGACACTCATTAACATGTAATAACAGGACACTCATCAATATGTAGTAACAGGACACTCATCAATGTGTAATAACAGGACACTCATCAATATGTAGTAACAGGACACTCATCAATGTGTAATAACAGGACACTCATCAATATGTAGTAACAGGACACTCATCAATGTGTAATAACAGGACACTCATCAATATGTAGTAACAGGACACTCATTAACATGTAATAACAGGACACTCATCAATATGTAGTAACAGGACACTCATCAATGTGTAATAACAGGACACTCATCAATATGTAGTAACAGGACACTCATCAATGTGTAATAACAGGACACTCATCAATATGTAATAACAGGACACTCATTAACATGTAATAACAAGACACTCATCAATATGTAGTAACAGGACAACATGTAATAACAGGACACTCATCAATGTGTAATAACAGGACACTCATCAATGTGTAGTAACAGGACACTCATCAATATGTAGTAACAGGACACTCATTAATATGTAGTAACAGGACACTCATCAATATGTAGTAACAGGACACTCATCAATATGTAGTAACAGGACACTCATCAATATGTAGTAACAGGACACTCATTAACGTGTAGTAACAGGACACTCATTAACGTGTCTTAACAGGACACTCATCAATATGTAGTAACAGGACACTCATTAATTTGTCTAGTTGTATCTTGTCTCCTGCTCTATGTTTGTTTGCTGCTTTTGAGGACATCTTGTGTTGTGTTGTGTTGGGTTGTGTTGGGTTGTGTTGGGTTGGGTTGGGTTGGGTTGGGTCGGGTCGTGTCGGGTTGGGTTGTGTTGGGTTGGGTTGGGTTGTGTTGGGTTGGGTTGGGTTGTGTTGGGTTGTGTTGGGTTGGTTTGTGTTGGTTTGTGTTGGGTTGTGTTGGGTTGTGTTGTGTTGTGTTGTGTTATGGTGGGTTGGGTTGTGTTGGGTTGGGTTGTGTTGGGTTGGGTTGTGTTGGGTTGTGTTGGGTTGGGTTGTGTTGTGTTGTGTTGTGTTGGGTTGGGTTGTGTTGTGTTGTGTTGGGTTGGGTTGGGTTGTGTGGGGTTGTGTGGGGTTGGGTTGGGTTGGGTTGTGTGGGGTTGGGTTGTGTGGGGTTGGGTTGTGTGGGGTTGGGTTGGTTTGTGTTGTGTTATGTTATGGTGGGTTGGGTTGTGTTGGGTTGTGTTGGGTTGGGTTGGGTTGTGTTGGGTTGGGTTGGGTTGTGTTGGGTTGGGTTGTGTTGGGTTGTGTTGGGTTGGGTTGTGTTGGGTTGGGTTGTGTTGTGTTGGGTTGTGTGGGGTTGGGTTGTGTGGGGTTGGGTCGGGTTGGGTTGGGTCGGGTTGGGTTGGGTCGGGTTGGGTTGTGCTGTGTGGGGTTGGGTTGGGTTGGGTTGGGTTGTGTTGTGTGGGGTTGGGTTGGGTTGTGTGGGGTTGGGTTGTGTGGGGTTGGGTTGGGTTGTGTGAGGTTGGGTTGGGTCGGGTTGGGTTGGGTCGGGTTGGGTTGGGTTGGTCGGGTCGGGTTGGGTTGTGTTGGGTTGGGTTGGGTTGGGTTGTGTTATTGCGTTATTTTATGGCTGGTTATCGCATCTACATAAAAGTGTCAATACCCACAAAACCTACCACACACTCTTTTTGACACACGTGGTAGGACATGTACGTGATAATGCTTCTTGACAGTGTCATAAAGTGTATTTTCTGAGTCCGAGTGACACAGGATGGTCATAATGCTTCATGACAGTGTCATAAAGTGTATTTTCAACAAGTTATTTAAAATATGATGAAAAAGCAAGACTGTAAAGAATTCATTACAACAACAACAAAGGATTTAAGAAACACTTTAAAAAAAAAGAAACTATTATGAAAAAATGTAAAGTGTAACCGAAAAAATATGATTTTTTTTTCGACCGTTTACTTTTTTCTTTCTACTTTTTTCTACCTCATGCCTCTTTTCTACATCATGCCGTTTTCTACCTCATAGGTACTTACAAGCCCCTAACCAACAATGCAGTTAAAAAAATACAGATAAGAATAAGAAATAAAAGTTACAAAGAAATAAAGAGCAGCAGTAAAATAACAATAGCGAGACTATATACAGGGGGGTACCTGTATAGAGTCAGAGTTTGATTCAGAGATGTTCTGTCTCTATCTAAAGGTTTAGAGAGGGATTCAGAGATGTTCTGTCTCTATCTAAAAGTTTGGAGAGCCCGTCCTGCCACCCTCTAGGGACGCCACTTGGCGTTCCACCTTGGCGGATGCCTGGTTCACTGGGGTGCCGGCGGTGAAAGTCGACGATGAGGGCCGGGTACAAGATGTCTTTAGCGGGAAACCAGCACTTCTCCTCCGGGCCATAACCCTCCCAGTCAACCAGGTACTGGAAACCCCTGCCCTGTGGTCGAAGCCTCAGGAGGCCTGTCACCGTGTATGCTGGCTGGCCATTGATGACACAGGGGGGAGGGATGGGCCTAGAAACAGAAGACAAATAGCAGTCAGACATGGTTTTGACTCTAGACACAGAAAAGGTAGGAGAAATACAGAGGGTGTACGAGGCAACAGAGGATACCTCCAGACTGAGGGGCTAATTATCTTGGAGCGGGTGGGGGGAAGGTCTCGGCTTCAGGGGGTGTAGCCGCGGGGCTGTAGCGGTGTGCCAGCGCTTCTGGCTTGACCTTGGATACCGGTCGGTGATGCGGAAGCGAAGTGGCCCGGCCCTTACTGAACCCCCCTTACTGAGGTCCTGGTACTCTGCGGAGCTGCATAGTTTTACTCCTTAATGTATTTAAGCTTGCCATAACAAAGGCGTTGAATCATTTTTGTAAACACTTCTAAAAACATAATTCCACTTTGACATTATGGGGTATTGTGTGTAGACCAGTGACAAAAAAATCTCAATTGAATCCATTTTAATTTCAGGCTGTAACACAACACAATGTTGAAACTGTAAAGGGGTGTGACTACTTTCTGAAGGCACTGTACATTACATAACATATGTCATTTAGCACACTTTCATCCAAAGTGACTTACAGTAAGGTGTGCATACATTTTCATATGGGTGTTCACAGCATGAAACGAACCCACTCCTCTGAAGTTACAAGCACCATTCTCTACCAGCTGAGCACCAATTGTAACCCTTATAGGTTACATGACTGAAGGCCCATAGGTTACTGGACTGAAGACTCATAAGTTACTGGACTGAAGACTCATAGGTTACTGGACTGAAGACTCATAGGTTACTGGGCTGAAGACTCATAGGTTACTGGACTGAAGACTCATAGGTTACTGGACTGAAGACTCATAAGTTACTGGACTGAAGACTCATAGGTTACTGGACTGAAGACTCATAGGTTACTGGACTGAAGACTCATAGGTTACTGGACTGAAGACTCATAGGTTACTGGACTGAAGACTCATAGGTTACTGGACTGAAGACTCATAAGTTACTGGGCTGAAGACTCATAGGTTACTGGACTGAAGACTCATAGGTTACTGGACTGAAGACTCATAGGTTACTGGACTGAAGACTCATAGGTTACTGGACTGAAGACTCATAGGTTACTGGACTGAAGACTCATAGGTTACTGGACTGAAGACTCATAGGTTACTGGACTGAAGACTCATAGGTTACTGGACTGAAGACTCATAGGTTACTGGACTGAAGACTCATAGGTTACTGGACTGAAGACTCATAGGTTACTGGACTGAAGACTCATAGGTTACTGGACTGAAGACTCATAGGTTACTGGACTGAAGACTCATAAGTTACTTGAGGAAAGTGCGACTCGATGTACTGTTCAGGTTTAGTCTAATTAATAATTATTATAATTAACAAAAATGTAAATGCAACATGCAACAATTTAATGATTATACTGAGTTACAGTTCATATAAAGAAATCAGTCAATTTAAATAAATTCATTAGGCCCTAATCTATGGATTTCACATGACTGGGCAGGGGCACCGCCATGTGTGGGCCTGGGAGGGCATAGGCCCACCCACTGGGGAGACAGGCCCAGTCTATCAGAATTAAATTTTCCCCTCAAAAGGGCTTTATTACAGACAGAAATACACCTCAGTTTCATCAGCTGTCTGGGTGGCTGGTCTCAGACGATCCCGTGTGTGAATAAGCCGGATGTGGAGGTCCTGGGCTGGTGTAATTACACCTGGTCTGTGGTTGTGAGACCGGTTGGACGTACTGCCAAATTCTCTAAAATGACATTGGTAGAGAAATGAACATTCAATTCTCTGGCAACAGCTCTGGTGGACGTTCCTGCATTCAGCATGCCAATTGCACGCTCCCTCAAAACTTGAGACGTCTGTGGCGTTGTGTTGTGCAACAAAACAGCATATTTTAGAGCGGCCTTTTATTGTCCCTCGAACAAGGTGCAACTGTGTAATGATCATGCTGTTTAATCAGCTTCTTGATATGTCACATCTGTCAGGTGGATGGATTATCTTGGCAAAGGAGAAATGGTCACTAACAGGGATGTAAACAATAATTTTTTGAGAAATAAGCTTTTTGTGCGTATGGAAAATGTCTGGGATCTTTTATTTCAGCTCATGAAACATGGGACCAACTTCACATGTTACGTTTATATTTTCTTGTTCAGTATAAATATATCAACTCGTTTGTATCGGCAGTCCTACTCTGAGACTCTTTATAAATAGGGGCCCAGGTTACAAGAGACCTCATTTATTTCATATGGAGATAGAGACAGTGTATGTGTTTTCATAGGTACTGCAGGACAAGAACAGCACTAAGACCGCACTCAACGAGCTGTATAGGGACGTAAGCAAGAAGACACGAAGATGTGGCACTCCTAGTGGCAGGTGACTTTACTGCAGGAATACTGAAATATGTTTTAATTCATTTCTACCAGCAGGTCACCTGGGCAACTAGAGACAAACAACTCTAGATCCCCTTCACTCCACACATAGAGAAGCATACAAAGCTCTCCCTCGCCCTCCATTTTGGCAAATCTGTCCTCCTGATTCCTGCTTAAAAACAAAAACTTAAACAGGAAGTACCAATGATGTGCTCAAATAGCCAAAGCGTCAGTACAGGACCAAGCTCTGACACTCGTTGGATTTTGCAGGGCTTGCAAACTTTCCTACATGACCAAAAGTATGTGGACACCTGCTCATTCCAAAATCATGGGCATTAATATGGAGTTGGTCCTCCCTTTGCTGCTATAACAGCCTCCACTCTTCTGGGAAGGCTTTCCACTAGGTGATGGAACATTTATTGCTGGGACTTGCTTCCATTCAGCCACTGACTTGTTAGAAAGACAGCATCCTATGACGTTGCCACGTTGGATGTCACTGAGCTCTTCAGTAAAGCTACTATCAATGTTTGTCTATGGAGATTGCATGGCTGGGTGTTCGATTTTATACACCTGTCAGCAACGGGTGTGGCTAAAATAGCTGAATCCACTCATTTGAAGGGGTGTCCACATACTTTTGTATATATCGTGTATAACAAATTACAAGGGGAAACCCAGGCATGAGCTGTCCAGTGACGCAAACCTACCAGACAAGCTAAATACCTTATATGCTCGCTTCAAGGCTAGCAGTCTGTAATACCTACATGTTTCAAGCAGACCACCATAGTCCCTGTGCCCAAGAACTCCAAGATAACCTGACTAAAAGACCATCGCTCATTGCTTAGTCCCCATCCTGTACTCCCTGTTCACCCACAACTGCGTGGCCACGCAGGACTCCAACACCATCATTCATTTTGCTGAAGACACGATGGTGGTAGGCCCGATCACCAACGATGATGAGACAGCCTACAGGGAGGAGGTCAGAGACCTGGCCGGGTGGTGCCAGAACAACAACCTCAAATCTGATTGAATAGTTCCTAACCCGAGCCTTTAAAAACTCCCCTATATTATCATTACTGAGTCTTCACAACCTGTCAAATCCAATAAGGATCAACTGAAGACGGTCCTGTGTACATATGTTATCCCACTTGTCACAAACTGAAGTTCCCTCTGGGAGAAATACAGTTATTCTAATCTTTTCTATTCTAAGCAATCAGATTTCTATGGCATGATGTTATTACTGTGAGATGTCCAGTGAACACACATTTCTGTCTGGTATTTCATGAGTCTTGCAAGTGCGATGGTTGCATATGAGAATGGAGAAATTGTCAGGAATGATTAAACAATATTTCAACATATTTCAAAATGGTTATTTTTAGACAGATGTTTGCTACTGCTAAGCTTCTTTTATTATTCTTTTTCTTTTTACAGCCCTTGGGATGATATTAATTCACATTGGTAAATGATGTCATCATTTATTACAGTCCTATACCTGCCTTAGTGAAACAGGTATCTTTGATGTTTCATTGGTGCTTGTGATTAACGATGAAACACAGTTATTGAGACATGGGACATGAGCGACATCAGTGACAAACCTTACAACATGTGGAAGGCTAAATGGCAAAATAAATGTGTCAAACGTCAATAACAGCAGAAGCACGCTAACTGTGGATGGTGTGTTCTTGAAGAGAACAGGCATTGGCAGCCTATCAGATTGTCTGAGATGGGGGCATGGGGGTTGAACTAAATAGGGGCAGCTTATCAGATTGTCTGAGATGGGGGCATGGGGGTTGAACTAAAAAAGGGCAGCCTATCAGATTGTCTGAGATGGGGGCATGGGGGTTGAACTAAATAGGGGCAGCTTATCAGATTGTCTGAGATGGGGGCATGGGGGTTGAACTAAAATAGGGGCAGCTTATCAGATTGTCTGAGATGGGGGCATGGGGGTTGAACTAAAAAAGGGCAGCCTATCAGATTGTCTGAGATGGGGACATGGGGGTTGAACTAAAAAGGGGCAGCCTATCAGATTGTCTGAGATGGGGGCATGGGGGTTGAACTAAATAGGGGCAGCTTATCAGATTGTCTGAGATGGGGGCATGGGGGTTGAACTAGAATAGATCTGTGGATAGGCTAAAATTGAATGATTTATTATATTAATTGTGGTTATAGTCTTATTTCATGATTGTGTATTATTTTGGACATATCATTACAATAATATAGGTTGCTGTCTGCTAAAGTGAGTAATTCTACAATGCATAGAATATTAGCCATTACTAATATTTACTACAACAGTAAATGGTCTATATAATAACTAAAGGTGATGTACACCTGCTCGTCGAACATCTCATTCTGAAATCATGGGCATTATTATTGTGTTGGTCCACCTTTGCTGCTATAACAGCTGCCACTCATTTACATTTATTACATTTAAGTCATTTAGCAGACGCTCTTATCCAGAGCGACTTACAAATTGGAAAGTTCATACATATTCATCCTGGTCCCCCCGTGGGGAATGAACCCACAACCCTGGCGTTGCAAGCGCCATGCTCTACCAACTGAGCCACACGGGACCACTCTTTTGGGAAGGCTTTCCACTAGATGTTGGAACATTGCTGTGGGCATTCAGCCACAAGAGCATTAGTGAGGTCGTGCACTGATGTTGGGCGATTAGGCTTAGCTCGCAGTCAGCGTTCCAATTCATCCCAAAGGTGTTCGACGGGGTTGAGGTCAGGGCTCTGTGCAGGTCAGTCAAGTTCTTCCACAACGATCTCAACAAACCATTTCTGTATGGACCTCGCTTTGTGCACGGTGCCATTGTCATGCTGAAACAAGAAAGGTTCTTCCCCAAACTGTTGCCACAAAGTTGGAAGCACAGAATCATATAGAATGTCTTTGTATGCTGTAGTGTTAAGATTTCCCTTCACTGGAACTAAGGGGACTAGCCTGAACCATGAAAAACAGCCCCAGACCATTATTCCTCATCCACCAAACTTTACAGTTGGTATTATACATTGGAACAGGTGGCGTTCTCCTGTCAGCCACCAAACCCAGATTCGTCCGTCGTACTGCCAGATGGTGAAGAGTGATTCATCACTCCATAGAAAGCATTTCCACTGCTCCAGAGTCCAATAGTTGCGAGCTTTACACCACTCCGGCCGACGCTTGGTATTTCGCATGGTGATCTGGCTGCTCGGCATTGGAAACCCATTTCATGAAGTTCCCTGATAAACAGTTCTTGTACTGACCTTGCTTTCAAGGGCAGTTGGGATCTCGGAAGTGAATGTTGCAACCGAGGACAGGAGATTTTTACGCGCTACGCGCTTCAGCACTCGGTGGTCCCGTTCTGTGAACTTGTGTGGCCTACCACTTTGCGGCTGAGCAGGTGTTGCTCCTACACGTTTCCACTTCACAATAACAGCACTTACAGTTGACCAGTGCAGCTCTAGCAGAGCAGAAATTTGACAAACTGACTTGTAAAGGTGTTATCCTGTGATGGTGCCACGTTGAAAGCCACTGAGCTCTTCAGTAAGGCCGTTCTACTGCCAATGTTTGTCTATGGAGATTGCATGGCTGTGTGCTCTATTTTACACACCTATCAGCAATGGGTGTGCCTGAAATAGTCGAATCTGCTAATTTGAAGGAGTGTTCCCGTACTTTTGTATATATAGTGTATGCATGCCTACTGTGTGTGTGTGTGTGTGTGTGTGTGTGTGTGTGTGTGTGTGTGTGTGTGTGTGTGTGTGTGTGTGTGTGTGTGTGTGTGTGTGTGTGTGTGTGTGTGTGTGTGTGTGTGTGTGTGTGTGTGTGTGTGTGTGTGTGTGTGTATTTTTGTACACAGTCAGTGTACCATACCAGGTAAGTACTCGGGAAAGAACAGTAGCCCTGAAGCAGACACGTGATTTGTTGACATTGCCCCCATTTGGGAAGGTTGTCCACGCCTTGCCCATGTTTTAGACCAATAGAAATAGGGTTGGATTTACATGCGTCTACGGGGCCGATATAAATACACCATTTGAAACCTTCAAGTTCAAGTGAATATCATATTACGTAGTTGGACAACTTTACAAAAATAGACTTTTACAAGCTGTAAAATACATTCCACCGCATTAAAGTGACGAACAATTTTCTTTTTCATTTTGGAAAGTTCTTTAATTAAATTGAATCAACTGTACTATGGGAAAAGAAATCACCTGGTTGATCATAATTGGGATTTGTATCAAGTCATCATGTGAGTCTCTCTTCAACATTGAAACTCCTGCTCTCAGTAAGTTGGACGATTCTTTTATTTTCTCAAATTCATTCATGCATTATTCTGAATACAAAAAGTTATGTAAAAAATGTAATTATATTTATGTTTTATAAACAGATTATAATAGGCTACGTGCTGTTGATAAAAGGTGCGGTGAGTTTTTTAACAATTGTAACATTTGTGCCACGGAAATTGGAAAGTTGGCATTTGGATGAGGCAGTTTCCACGAAGGCAGTTTCCATTAACCTATTTTGAGCTCGGACAGACAGTTCATTATTTGTAGGAACAACACTACCCTAACCTGTTGGTGTTTTATTAGGAGAAGAGGACCCTGGTCCCAGATCACCTGAACATATGGGCTAGAAGAGATTTCACGAAATCATGACACATTCATATGTACATGAACCCTGTTCCTTATAACCATATTTGTATATATGCACATTCATATTTAAATATGTATCAGATTATGTTTTTAAACTTTAACAAAATATTATAAATGATGAGGTTTGGGATGATTTTATAATTTTGCAATCTGAGAGAGGAATGACTAGTTCTCTCTGGTTGAACCTCTACAGTCTTAAGGGACATTTTGTGCTTTTGAACCCATGAGAATATGCACCGGTGTCTTTGAACACCGGTGTCTATAAACATCTGTGCCTATACTGTTACTGTATCCGCCAGCATAATAGGTCATTAATTGCCATGTACTAAATGTTTTAGAAACACTTGATACAAAGTGGGGATCATGTCTTTAATCTCTCCCTCTGTCCCTCCAGGCAACGGTACAGACTGGATACTGGACTACACTGACATAGAGACCAAGTTCTCAGTACGTTCAGTCGAAGAGCCAGAGGAGGATCTGTGTTACCTGGTGCCAGGCAAAAAGAATACAGTCACACAGTGTGGCTTCAACATCAGTTTACCCACGTTCGCCATCATACATGGCTGGTCGGTAAGTAGCTACCTGGACAATAGGAGTGTAGACTGGTCCCAGGTCACCTGGACAACAGGAGTGTAGACTGGTCCCAGGTCACCTGGACAACAGGAGTGTAGACTGGTCCCAGGTCACCTGGACAACAGGAGTATAGACTGGTCCCAGATCAGCTGGATAAGAGGAGTGTAGACTGGTCCCAGATCAGCTGGATAAGAGGAGTGTAGACTGGTCCCAGATCAGCTGGATAACAGGAGTGTAGACTGGTCCCAGATCAGCTGGATAAGAGGAGTGTAGACTGGTCCCAGATCAGCTGGATAACAGGAGTGTAGACTGGTCCCAGATCAGCTGGATAACAGGAGTGTAGCCTGATCCAAGCTGCTACATGCTGTTACATGCTGCTACAAGCTGTTACATGATGTTACATGCGGTCACAAGCTGCTACATGCTGTTACATGCTGTCACAAGCTGCTACATGCTGTTATGTGTGCTTTACCCTAATGGGAATCCCTCAGGCTCGGTCAATGACATTTAACACATATCATGTATTTATCCCAGAGGGGCCATTACTTTGGGCACAAGGGAGAGATAACACTAGGACATACCAACTCCACAGCACAAGGACATACCAACTCCACAGCACTAGGACATACCAACTCCACAGCACTAGGCAGGAAGGACATACCAACTCCACAGCACTAGGACATACCAACTCCACAACACTAGGACATACCAACTCCACAGCACTAGGACATACCAACTCCACAGCACTAGGACATACCAACTCCACAGCACTAGGACATACCAACTCCACAACACTAGGCAGGATGGACATACCAACTCCACAGCACTAGGACATACCAACTCCACAGCACTAGGACATACCAACTCCACAGCACTAGGACATACCAACTCCACAGCACTAGGACATACCAACTCCACATCACTAGGCAGGAAGGACATACCAACTCCACAGCACTAGGACATACCAACTCCACAGCACTAGGACATACCAACTCCACAACACTAGGCAGGATGGACATACCAACTCCACAGCACTAGGACATACCAACTCCACAGCACTAGGACATACCAACTCCACAGCACTAGGACATACCAACTCCACAGCACTAGGACATACCAACTCCACATCACTAGGCAGGAAGGACATACCAACTCCACAGCACTAGGACATACCAACTCCACAGCACTAGGCAGGAAGGACATACCAACTCCACAGCACTAGGACATACCAACTCCACAACACTAGGACATACCAACTCCACAGCACTAGGACATACCAACTCCACAGCACTAGGACATACCAACTCCACAGCACTAGGACATACCAACTCCACAACACTAGGCAGGATGGACATACCAACTCCACAGCACTAGGACATACCAACTCCACAGCACTAGGACATACCAACTCCACAGCACTAGGACATACCAACTCCACATCACTAGGCAGGAAGGACATACCAACTCCACAGCACTAGGACATACCAACTCCACAGCACTAGGACATACCAACTCCACAACACTAGGCAGGATGGACATACCAACTCCACAGCACTAGGACATACCAACTCCACAGCACTAGGACATACCAACTCCACAGCACTAGGACATACCAACTCCACAGCACTAGGACATACCAACTCCACAGCACTAGGACATACCAACTCCACAGCACTAGGACATACCAACTCCACAGCACTAGGACATACCAACTCCACAGCACTAGGACATACCAACTCCACAGCACTAGGCAGGAAGGACATACCAACTCCACAGCACTAGGACATACCAACTCCACAACACTAGAACATACCAACTCCACAACACTAGAACATACCAACTCCACAGCACTAGAACATACCAACTCCACAGCACTAGAACATACCAACTCCACAACACTAGAACATACCAACTCCACAGCACTAGAACATACCAACTCCACAACACTAGAACATACCAACTCCACAACACTAGAACATACCAACTCCACAGCACTAGAACATACCAACTCCACAGCACTAGAACATACCAACTCCACAACACTAGAACATACCAACTCCACAGCACTAGGACATACCAACTCCACATCACTAGGCAGGAAGGACATACCAACTCCACAGCACTAGGACATACCAACTCCACAGCACTAGGCAGGAAGGACATACCAACTCCACAGCACTAGGACATACCAACTCCACAACACTAGGACATACCAACTCCACAGCACTAGGACATACCAACTCCACAGCACTAGGACATACCAACTCCACAGCACTAGGACATACCAACTCCACAACACTAGGCAGGATGGACATACCAACTCCACAGCACTAGGACATACCAACTCCACAGCACTAGGACATACCAACTCCACAGCACTAGGACATACCAACTCCACATCACTAGGCAGGAAGGACATACCAACTCCACAGCACTAGGACATACCAACTCCACAGCACTAGGACATACCAACTCCACAACACTAGGCAGGATGGACATACCAACTCCACAGCACTAGGACATACCAACTCCACAGCACTAGGACATACCAACTCCACAGCACTAGGACATACCAACTCCACAGCACTAGGACATACCAACTCCACAGCACTAGGACATACCAACTCCACAGCACTAGGACATACCAACTCCACAGCACTAGGACATACCAACTCCACAGCACTAGGACATACCAACTCCACAGCACTAGGCAGGAAGGACATACCAACTCCACAGCACTAGGACATACCAACTCCACAACACTAGAACATACCAACTCCACAGCATTAGGACATACCAACTCCACAACACTAGGACATACCAACTCCACAACACTAGAACATACCAACTCCACAACACTAGAACATACCAACTCCACAGCACTAGAACATACCAACTCCACAGCACTAGAACATACCAACTCCACAACACTAGAACATACCAACTCCACAGCACTAGAACATACCAACTCCACAGCACTAGAACATACCAACTCCACAGCACTAGAACATACCAACTCCACAACACTAGAACATACCAACTCCACAGCACTAGAACATACCAACTCCACAACACTAGAACATACCAACTCCACAACACTAGAACATACCAACTCCACAGCACTAGAACATACCAACTCCACAGCACTAGAACATACCAACTCCACAACACTAGAACATACCAACTCCACAGCACTAGGACATACCAACTCCACAGCACTAGAACATACCAACTCCACAGCACTAGAACATACCAACTCCACAGCACTAGGACATACCAACTCCACAGCACTAGGACATACCAACTCCACAACACTAGAACATACCAACTCCACAACACTAGAACATACCAACTCCACAGCACTAGGACATACCAACTCCACATCACTAGGCAGGAAGGACATACCAACTCCACAACACTAGGACATACCAACTCCACAGCACTAGAACATACCAACTCCACAGCACTAGAACATACCAACTCCACAGCACTAGGACATACCAACTCCACAGCACTAGGCAGAAAGGACATACCAACTCCACAGCACTAGGCAGGAAGGACATACCAACTCCACAACACTAGGCAGAAAGGACATAGCAACTCCACAGCACTAGGACATACCAACTCCACAGCACTAGAACATACCAACTCCACATCACTAGGCAGGAAGGACATACCAACTCCACAGCACTAGGACATACCAACTCCACAGCACTAGGCAGGAAGGACATACCAACTCCACAACACTAGAACATACCAACTCCACAGCACTAGGACATACCAACTCCACAGCACTAGGACATACCAACTACACAGCACTAGGCAGGAAGGACATACCAACTCCACAGCACTAGGACATACCAACTCCACAGCACTAGGACATACCAACTCCACAGCACTAGGACATACCAACTCCACATCACTAGGCAGGAAGGACATACCAACTCCACAGCACTAGGACATACCAACTCCACAGCACTAGGACATACCAACTCCACAACACTAGGCAGGAAGGACATACCAACTCCACAGCACTAGAACATACCAACTCCACAACACTAGGCAGGAAGGACATACCAACTCCACAGCACTAGGACATACCAACTCCACAACACTAGAACATACCAACTCCACAGCACTAGGACATACCAACTCCACAACACTAGGACATACCAACTCCACAACACTAGGACATACCAACTCCACAGCACTAGGACATACCAACTCCACAACACTAGAACATACCAACTCCACAGCACTAGGCAGGAAGGACATACCAACTCCACAGCACTAGGACATACCAACTCCACAACACTAGGACATACCAACTCCACAACACTAGGCAGAAAGGACATACCAACTCCACAGCACTAGGACATACCAACTCCACAGCACTAGAACATACCAACTCCACATCACTAGGACATACCAACTCCACAGCACTAGAACATACCAACTCCACAACACTAGAACATACCAACTCCACAGCACTAGGACATACCAACTCCACAGCACTAGGCAGGAAGGACATACCAACTCCACAACACTAGAACATACCAACTCCACAACACTAGAACATACCAACTCCACAGCACTAGGACATACCAACTCCACAGCACTATTCAGGAAGGACATACCAACTCCACAACACTAGGACATACCAACTCCACAGCACTAGAACATACCAACTCCACAACACTAGGACATACCAACTCCACAACACTAGAACATACCAACTACACAGCACTAGGACATACCAACTCCACAGCACTAGGCAGGATGGACATACCAACTCCACAACACTAGGACATACCAACTCCACAGCACTAGGACATACCAACTCCACAACACTAGAACATACCAACTCCACAACACTAGAACATACCAACTCCACAACACTAGAACATACCAACTCCACAGCACTAGGACATACCAACTCCACAACACTAGGCAGGAAGGACATACCAACTCCACAGCAATACACCACAGAGGACAATACCACACTTCTCAACCTACACAGTAACCCTAATGTAGTGCTGCCACATAGGGTCTGGTTAGTAGTGTACTACATAGGGTCTGGCTAGTACTGCACTACATAGGGTCTGGCTAGTACTGCACTACATAGGGTCTGGCTAGTAGTGTACTACATAGGGTCTGGTTAGTACTGCACTACATAGGGTCTGGTTAGTACTGCACTACATAGGGTCTGGCTAGTACTGCACTACATAGGGTCTGGCTAGTACTGCACTACATAGGGTCTGGTTAGTAGTGTACTACATAGGGTCTGGCTAGTACTGCACTACATAGGGTCTGGCTAGTACTGCCCTACATAGGGCCTGGCTGGTAGTGTACTACATATGGTCTGGTTAGTACTGCACTACATAGGGTCTGGTTAGTACTGCACTACATAGGGTCTGGTTAGTAGTGTACTACATAGGGTCTGGCTAGTACTGCACTACATAGGGTCTGGCTAGTACTGCACTACATAGGGTCTGGCTAGTAGTGTACTACATAGGGTCTGGCTAGTACTGTACTACATAGGGTCTGGTTAGTAGTGTACTACATAGGGTCTGGTTAGTAGTGTACTACATAGGGTCTGGCTAGTACTGCACTACATAGGGTCTGGCTAGTACTGCACTACATAGGGTCTGGCTAGTAGTGTACTACATAGGGTCTGGCTAGTACTGCACTACATAGGGTCTGGCTAGTACTGTACTACATAGGGTCTGGTTAGTAGTGTACTACATAGGATCTGGTTAGTACTGCACTACATAGGGTCTGGCTAGTACTGCATTACATAGGGTCTGGCTAATAGTGTACTACATAGGGTCTGGCTAGTACTGCACTACACAGGGTCTGGCTAGTACTGCACTACATAGGGTCTGGTTAGTAGTGTACTACATAGGATCTGGTTAGTACTGCACTACATAGGGTCTGGTTAGTACTGCACTACATATGGTCTGGTTAGTAGTGCACTACATAGGGTCTGGCTAGTAGTGTACTACATAGGGTCTGGCTAGTACTGCACTACATAGGGTCTGGCTAGTACTGCACTACATAGGGTCTGGTTAGTAGTGTACTACATAGGGTCTGGTTAGTAGTGTACTACATAGGGTCTGGCTAGTACTGCACTACATAGGGTCTGGCTAGTACTGCACTACATAGGGTCTGGCTAGTACTGCACTACATAGGGTCTGGCTAGTACTGCACTACATAGGGTCTGGCTAGTACTGCACTACATAGGGTCTGGCTAGTACTGCACTACATAGGGTCTGGCTAGTACTGCACTGCATAGGGTCTGGTTAGTACTGCCCTGCATAGGGTCTGGTTAGTACTGCACTGCATAGGGTCTGGTTAGTAGTGTACTACATAGGGTCTGGTTAGTACTGCACTACATAGGGTCTGGTTTGTAGTGTACTACATAGGGTCTGGTTAGTACTGTACTACATAAGGTCTGGTTAGTACTGCACTGCATAGGGTCTGGTTAGTACTGCACTGCATAGGGTCTGGTTAGTACTGTACTACATAAGGTCTGGTTAGTAGTGTACTATATAGGGTCTGGTTAGTAGTGTACTACATAGGGTCTGGTTAGTAGTGTACTACATAGGGAATAGTGTGTCTTTGAGGTTTGCCCTAACGAACCTGTAAGTCCTCCCTAATACACTTGTATCTTCCTGCCTTGTGTTCTAGGTGGCAGGTCTGTTTGAGAGCTGGATCCACAAGCTGGTAGCGGCCCTGTTTGAGCGTGTGCCCAATGCCAACGTTCTAGTGGTGGACTGGCTGGACCGGGCCCAGCACTACTACCCCAACTCTGCTGCCAACACCAAGCTGGTTGGAAAGGATGTGGCCAGGCTCATCAACTGGCTGGAGGTGAGGGTTTGATCATGATGCCGTTTTGGTACGATACTGTAATGATAATATATTGGATTTATACAAGGGCGAAAGTAGATGTAATTTCTTCCCGTAACACTACCTCTTAATCATGGAAATCCATATAGAATCCCTATTAATTCAATAGGATCACTCTGGCACTCGTCTAAAGATTTGTAATTTAACTTTTAAAATGTATTATCTTTTGAAGTGGCACAACCAATCGTGATGTTTTCATCTGATTGTCAACCAATCCCATCAAAGGGCTCCTTTACTAGGTGTACCCAGCGCCCGTTCATCCACACGTAACATATTTCCAGCCACCAAACAGAGGTGAATAGAAAGAGACATCTTTAAGACAAAATGGCAAAAAAAGTGTAATGACATTTGGCGATTGTCATTAGGCTAGAATTTATGTGTCCATTGCTTTCCGCCCGTGTCTCGGTGTCGGCCACTCATATCTGCCTTGGCAAAATGTGTTCTCGTTGAACCACATCGCAATTTGGAGAGTAGGCCATACCACCTGTTGTGATAGGCTCATGTTTTACAGGTATGGCGTACCCCCACTATTTATTTTTACGTATCTGCCGTACTTTCACCCCTGGATTTATATACAGATGTTGGGTCTTAATTTGAGCCAGTTTGCTACAGCAGGTACATAATCCTGCATCAACAGGAAATGTGAATTATTATTAATCGACATTTTTGTAGGGGTTGATACTTTTTTCATAAGGGAGAATCTAATCTGAAATTTCTACGTAGAAATTACAAACTTCCGAATCCTTTTACGGGGTGCTCAAATTGCTTAATTTGCCTGATCTGTGATCTGTATATTTGCATTAGCAAGGAGAGAGAGAAAGAAAGCGGGAGAGAGAAAGAGAGGGGGGGTGACGAGAGAGAGAGAGATGGGGGGGTGACGAGAGAGAGAGAGAGAGAAAGAGAGGGGGGTGACGAGAGAGAGATGGGGGGTGATGAGAGAGAGAGAGATGGGGGGGTGATGAGAGAGAGAGAGATGGGGGGGTGATGAGAGAGAGAGAGATGGGGGGGTGATGAGAGAGAGAGAGAGAGATGGGGGGGTGACGAGAGAGAGAGAAATGGGGGGGTGATGAGAGAGAGAGATGGGGGGTGATGAGAGAGAGAGATGGGGGGGTGATGAGAGAGAGAGATGGGGGGGTGACGAGAGAGAGAGAGAGAGAGATGGGGGGGTGACGAGAGAGAGAGAAATGGGGGGGTGATGAGGGAGAGAGATGGGGGGTGATGAGAGAGAGAGAGATGGGGGGGTGATGAGAGAGAGAGAGATGGGGGGGTGACGAGAGAAATGGGGGGGTGATGAGAGAGAGAGATGGGGGGGTGATGAGAGAGAGAGATGGGGGGGTGATGAGAGAGAGAGATGGGGGGGTGATGAGAGAGAGAGAGAATTAGCAATGGAGATCGATGCAGTTTGATGTGATAGTCGACTGTTCTACCACACTGATCATTCCAGAACCATAATCCATGTGTTCTCTTACTTGAAATGTGCAGTTATTTATGTGGATCTGAAACGCACCAATCCTCTGTTAAAAGTAAACGATACCTCCCCTCAGGTGGATCTGAAGTATGACCTGAAGAACCTCCACCTGCTGGGCTACAGCCTGGGAGCACACGTGGCTGGCGTAGCTGGAAACCTGACCAACAATAAGGTCAACAGGATCACTGGTGGGTAGGACTTAGATGCTCTCATCCCTCGTACGGTGCCTGTATGAGCAGGTTTCTGTAGGACCAATAGAGACATATAACCATCTCTCAATCCACCTCAACTCTGCTACTCAGGGACCCGCTGGTGGGTAGGACCAGACCACAGCCAGATAACAGAGTAATATAACTGGTGGGTAGGACCAGACCACAGCCAGATAACAGAGTAATATAACTGGTGGGTAGGACCAGACCACAGCCAGATAACAGAGTAATATAACTGGTGGGTAGGACCAGACCACAGCCAGATAACAGAGTAATATAACTGGTGGGTAGGACCAGACCACAGCCAGATAACAGAGTAATATAACTGGTGGGTAGGACCAGACCACAGCCAGATAACAGAGTAATATAACTGGTGGGTAGGACCAGACCACAGCCAGATAACAGAGTAATATAACTGGTGGGTAGGACCAGACCACAGCCAGATAACAGAGTAATATAACTGGTGGGTAGGACCAGACCACAGCCAGATAACAGAGTATTATAACTGGTGGGTAGGACCAGACCACAGCCAGATAACAGAGTAATATAACTGGTGGGTAGGACCAGACCACAGCCAGATAACAGAGTAATATCACTGGTGGGTAGGACCCAAAAATATATATAACAGAGAAGTATGTGGCTCTGGGTAGGACCCAGCCCTCGTATGGTATCTGTCCATCTGTCAATCAACCTAATCACTGCTGTGTCATTAGGCTCTGATCTAAACCTAACATATACAAGTTTTCCCTGAATTATTTTTTGGTATTTACGTTGCACCCCTATAGCAGTTATAATGGTTTGTTGCCTATCAATTTGCAGTCACCCCACTTTGGTCAGCCAATCACTGCTTAAGTAAACACCCAACTCATTTCCCCTCTCTTAGAGTGAGTGTGATTGCCTAGACTTAGTGAGAAGATGTACAGCTGTTTTTTGTTAACCAGTTGGCATCATGGAGTTTTCTGAAGATAGCATTGAGACTTGTTGGGGGTGTAGACGACGATGTCATCTATATAGACAAAAAAAGGTGACATCTCACAGTTTCTCAAGAACTCCCTACATCAGCCCATTTGAAAGGTCACTCCAGTATGCTTAAGGCCAATAAGCTTTGGGTAATGGCTTTAAACTGATACAGGCCCGAAGGCTTTGGGTAATGGCTTTAAACTGATACAGGCCCAAAGGCTTTTGGGTAATGGCTTTAAACTGATACAGGCCCGAAGGCTTTTGGGTAATGACTTTAAACTGATACAAGCCTGAAGGCTTTTGGGTAATGGCTTTAAACTGATACAGGCCTGAAGGCTTTTGGGTAATGGCTTTAAACTGATACAGGCCCGAAGGCTTTTGGGTAATGGCTTTAAACTGATACAGGCCCGAAGGCTTTTGGGTAATGGCTTTAAACTGATACAGGCCCGAAGGCTTTTGGGTAATGGCTTTAAACTGATACAGGCCCGAAGGCTTTTGGGTAATGGCTTTAAACTGATACAGGCCCGAAGGCTTTTGGGTAATGGCTTTGTACTGATACAGGCCCGAAGGCTTTGGGTAATAGCTTTAAACTGATACAGGCCCGAAGGCTTTTGGGTAATGGCTTCAAACTCATACAGGCCTGAAGGCTTTTGGGTAATGGCTTTAAACTGATACAGGCCCGAAGGCTTTGGGGTAATGGCTTTAAACTGATACAGGCCTGAAGGCTTTTGGGTAATGGCTTTAAACTGATACAGGCCCGAACGCTTTTGGGTAATGGCTTTAAAAACTGATACAGGCCTGAAGGCTTTTGGGTAATGGCTTTGAACTGATACAGGCCCGAAGGCATTTGGGTAATGGCTTTAAACTGATACAGGCCCGAAGGCTTTTGGGTAATGGCTTTGAACTGATACAGGCCTGAAGGCTTTTGGGTAATGGCTTTAAACTGATACAGGCCCGAAGGCTTTTGGGTAATGGCTTTAAACTGATACAGGCCTGAAGGCTTTTGGGTAATGGCTTTAAATGGATACAGGCCTGAAGGCTTTTGGGTAATGGCTTTAAACTGATACAGGCCCGAAGGCTTTGGGTAATGGCTTTAAACTGATACAGGCCCGAAGGCTTTGGGTAATGGGTTTAAACTGATACAGGCCCGAAGGCTTTGGGTAATGGGTTTAAACTGATATAGGCCTGAAGGCTTTTGGGTAATGACTTTAAACTGATACAGGCCCGAAGGCTTTTGGGTAATGGCTTTAAACTGATACAGGCCCGAAGGCTTTGGGTAATGGCTTTAAACGGATACAGGCCGATAAACTGATACAGGTTACCACTGCATTTTCTTTGCCCTTCCCATCCATCTCAACTTATTTGTATAACTAAGCATGCCATTCCCCACCTCAGATAACATAACGGTTCAGGCCAGGGCCGAATCCAAGGCAGTAGCAACTCCTTATTTGACCTGTATCAGTTTAAGGCAATGCCTTTAGGCCTTAAGAACGCTGGATGGACCTTTCAGAGGTCCTACTGAACTAACTTCAGGTTGAGTTCAGTTTGAGGGAATAATAACTCATGTTACACATGTTCTTTTTATCAGTGAGAAGTTGTATGAATGTAAAATGATTATTTATAACACCCGAAATGACTATTTATAACACACAAAATAACTATTTATAACACCCAAAATAACTATTTATAACCCCCCAAAAGGTGTATTTATAACACCCAAAAGGACTATTTATAACACTCAGAAGGACTATTTATAACACCCAAAATGACTATTTATAACACGCAAAAGGACTATTTATAACACCCAAAATTACTATTTATAACACCCAAAAGGACTATTTATAACCCCTTGAAATTACTATTTATAACACCCCAAAATACTGCTGTATAACACTCAAAAGGCTTGTACTTTGAACCATGTGTTCTAATACATCATGGCAGGCTGACACCACAACAGCAGACTGACACCACAACAGCAGGCTGACACCACAACAGCAGACTGGCACCATAACAACAGGCTGACACCACAACAGCAGACTGACACCACAACAGCAGACTGACACCACAACAGCAGACTGACACCACAACAGCAGACTGACACCACAACAGCAGGCTGACACCACAACAGCAGGCTGACACCACAACAGCAGGCTGACACCACAACAGCAGGCTGACACCACAACAGCAGGCTGACACCACAACAGCAGACTGACACCACAACAGCAGACTGACACCACAACAGCAGGCTGACACCACAACAGCAGGCTGACACCACAACAGCAGGCTGACACCACAACAGCAGGCTGGCACCACAACAGCAGGCTGGCACCACAACAGCAGGCTGACAGTGTTCTGAATATATGCAGTAGTTCCTAACTATTATTAACAACAGAGCAGATTATAGTAGTTCTGTTAGATACCAGTTCTCTAATGTCCCTCTCCCTGTCCTGCTCTCTCTGTCAGGCTTGGATCCAGCTGGGCCTCGCTTCGAATACGCTGAGCACCTAAACCGCCTGTCTCCCGACGATGCAACATTTGTGGACGTCCTCCACACCAACACCAGGGGGTCTCCAGATCTCAGTATCGGTATCCAGAGACCCGTGGGCCACGTGGACATCTACCCCAACGGAGGAACCGCGCAGCCAGGCTGCTCCTTCCGGCACACCGTAGACATGATGAGAAGCTTTGGCCTCCACAGTGAGTAGACCCAGGCTTCACTCCAACTCCCACAAACCCTCACACTGTAGTTCAATAGATCTAGGCATCTACAGTGAGAAGACACAGGCTTAACTCCAACTCCCATAAACCCTCACACTGTAGTTTAATAGATCTAGGCATCTACAGTGGGAAGACCCAGGCTTCATTCCAACTCCCACCAACCCTCACACTGTAGTTCAATAGATCTAGGCATCTACAGTGAGAAGACACAGGCTTAACTCCAACTCCAACTCCCATAAGCCCTCACACTGTAGTTCAATAGAACTAGGCATCTACAGTGAGAAGACACAGGCTTAACTCCAACTCCCATAAACCCTCACACTGTAGTTCAATAGAACTAGGCATCTACAGTGAGAAGACACAGGCTTAACTCCAACTCCCATAAACCCTCACACTGTAGTTCAATAGAACTAGGCATCTACAGTGAGAAGACACAGGCTTAACTCCAACTCCCACAAACCCTCACACTGTAGTTTAATAGAGTACCACAGTATGAGTCATAATACCCATAAAATATCAAATCAAATCAACATAAAAAAGGTTGGCCTCATACACACATCTAGTAGATGTTATTGCGGGTGTAGTGAAATGCTTGTGTTCCAAGCTCCAACAGTGCAGTAGTATCTAGCAATTCACAACAATTAACAAATCTAAAAGTAAAAGAACGGAATTAACAAATATATAAATATTAGGACGAGCCATGTCGGAGTGGCATTGACTAAAATACAGTAGAATAGAATACAGCATATACATGTATATGAAATGAGTAAAGCAGTATGTAAAACATTATTAAAATGACCAGTGATTCCATGTCTATGTATGTAGGGCAGCAGAGAGCGGTCAAACAAGGAAACGGCTTCAATCATTTCTCCACCATTCATTTTTCCCATAGGGCGTAACATTTTGATAACCATGGTAAGTCTCTCTAGGACAAGGCGACTTTTATCATTTGCCTGTATTTACCTCCAAAATGAAATGCTAATTAGCTGCTAATGTGGCTATCATAAAGAACTACAAATACCATGATGATCAGGATGAGACTGCCGAATCAAGGGAAAGGTAAGAATCTCTGGATTAACTATCTAATGTGAGCTAAATTTAGTAATGACTTTACAATTACATTTACAATTCTGTGAACTGTCTTGTGCAAGTTTTAAATTGACACAATACTTCTTTAGCAAAGGTGTCAGCTAGAGATGACGTGCAGGAACTAGCAGGGATTTGTAGTCTGGCATGATGATAATTAGCAATTTCGAATCTGAGAGTAAATAAAGCCGACTATATTGATAAAAGTCACCTTGTCCAAGAAAGATTGACATGGTTATCAACGTCATGCCAGGGTAAAGCCTACATGAAACACAGCCCTTATTTTAAGTGTTTCTAAAATTCCCTATGGGAAAAATAAATGGAGGAAAAACGATTGGAACCATTTCCCTGTTTGACCGCTAGGTTTTATGGGTATTATGACACCTCCACCGTAGGGCTCTGTAGAACTAGGCATCTACAGTAAGTAGACCCCGGCTTAACTCCAAATCCCACAAACAATCGCACTGTAGTTTGATAGAACTATATCTACAGTCATAGAATTCCATATATAATTACTGGATTTCTCTACCTGGTATCTAAGTAGACTTCTTAGACTTAGCCTCGTTCTCGACCAACCCTGGATTCACACTGTGGTGATAAAAAAAAAAAAAAAAAAATCATTACACAAGTGTAGGACAAAAAAAGCACACACAAGAGAACATCATTGTTTCCCAATCTGTTTTTCATTGACCTTCAGATGTGCCTGTTGCACATTTACGTTGTATTTCAGCATTACAACATCTGATTCTATCCAACTCATCATCAAGACTTTACGTGTTGAATGAAACGTACTAATGTTGTTACGGAACAGAATGTTCAAGACACCCGGGAGTCCGAGAGGAATGGATTGGGTAACGCTGATGTTTTTTAGTTTGTAGTTTGTTGTTCAACAGTACAGTGTGGCGATTAGTAGTAAGAGGACACTCGCTCTGCATTGGTGTTCTGAAGGTGAACATAATGTCTGACACACATCACTCATAACTATTCCTCTCCTGTGCCATACCCTGCATTTATTGATTTATTTTATTGAAACAGACATGGATCAGATCGTGAAGTGCGCCCACGAGCGCTCTGTGCACCTGTTCATCGACTCGCTGGTGAACAAACAGCAGCAAAGCATGGCCTACCGCTGCAACTCCAAAGACGCTTTCAACAGGGGCCTGTGTCTCAGTTGCCGTAAGAACCGCTGCAACAACCTGGGCTTCGGGGTCAACAAGATACGCACCACCAGGAGCGCCAAGATGTACCTGAAGACCGGCGCCAGTATGCCCTTCAAAGGTGGGTTGGTGAATCTGTTAAACAGCTGATTGATAGCTGGGTCGGTGTGTTCCTAAACAATGCAGATCAAACTGAGAAAGCTCGTCAAAGTTCCGCATTGTAGTATCTAGGTTCTCCTCCTTCTTATTCTTCTTCTTTTACTTCTTCTTCGTCTTGTTTATGATGCGTAAACAATCTGTCCTGTTCTCCACCCTCAGTCTTCCACTACCAGATAAAGTTCCATGTCTTCAAGCAGCAGAACCTGAGTCTAAACGAGCAGCCCTTCATAGTGTCTCTTTATGGAACCCGCGGAGAGAAGGAGGAAGTCCAACTCATTCTGTAAGCAGCTCTGCTAAACATTAAACTTCTTACAATTTAGTACCAAGTTAGGTCTTTTTTGGGGGGTTAATGTTCTGTTTAGTTTACAGTCGATTTACATTAGGTTACTTCAGTGTTACTTTACATTGTCTATTGAAATGGTACAGTGAAGTTGTGCGTAATTCCCGTGCACTGCTGATTTATAAAAGAGCAAAACAAATAATTATTTCCGGCCCAGCAGCCCGTTTTAAAAGTTCTGGTTGTTTTATTTCATATGCGTTTACCTAACTGTGCTAACCCCCCCCAACACAGGTCCAACGTGGCCACCAACACCACTGTGTCCTTCCTACTGACCACTGACGTAGACCTGGGAGAGCTGCTGAGAGTCACGCTGCAGTGGGACAGTGACTCTTACTTCTCTTTCTTCAACTCAAACGAGTTCATGATCCGCAGGATTAGAGTCAAAACCGGAGAGACCCAGTCCAAGTCAGCATCTACTTTCATCTGTCTACTGCAGTCTACCATATCTATCTCTTGTATATGAACTTACCTTAGGGAACTACTTGATTGACTTAACTCTAGTAGAGTACTGTAGAGTACAGTAGAGTACAACACAGTACAGTAGAGTGGGCTGAAAAGTTTACTCGACTCTGTTCTACTCCGCTCTACTCTACTGTACTGTATTCTACTCTACTCTGCTATACTGTACTGTATTCTATTCTACCCTACTCTACTCTACTCTATTCTACCCTACTCTACTCTACCCTACTATACTCTATTCTACCCTACTCTATTCTACTCTACTCACTCTATTCTATTCTACCCTACCCTACTCTACTCTACCCTACTCTACTCTATTCTATTATATTCTACCCTACCCCACTCTACTCTATTCTACCCTATTCTATTCTACCCTACTCTATTCTACCCTACTCTACTCTACTCTATTCTACCCTACTCTACTCTATTATATTCTACCCTACTCTATTCTACCCTACTCTATTCTACTCTACTCTATTCTACTCTACTCTACTCTATTCTACCCTATTCTACCCTACTCTATTCTACCCTACTCTATTCTACCCCACTCTATTCTACCCCACTCTATTCTACCCTACTCTATTCTACCCGACTCTATTCTACCCTACTCTATTCTACCCTACTCTATTCTACCCTACTCTATTCTACCCTACTCTATTCTACCCTACTCTATTCTACCCTACTCTACTCTATTCTACTCTACTCTACTCTATTCTACCCTATTCACCCTACTCTATTCTACCCTACTCTATTCTACCCTACTCTATTCTACCCTACTCTATTCTACCCTACTCTATTCTACTCTATCCTACCCTACTCTACTCTACCCTACTCTACTCTATTCTATTATATTCTACCCTACCCTACTCTACTCTATTCTACCCTACTCTACTCTACTCTATTCTACCCTACTCTACTCTATTATATTCTACCCTACTCTATTCTACCCTGCTCTACTCTATTCTACTCTACTCTATTCTACTCTACTCTACTCTATTCTACCCTATTCTACCCTACTCTATTCTACCCTACTCTATTCTACCCCACTCTATTCTACCCCACTCTATTCTACCCTACTCTATTCTACCCTACTCTATTCTACCCTACTCTATTCTACCCTACTCTATTCTACCCTACTCTATTCTACCCTACTCTACTCTATTCTACTCTACTCTACTCTATTCTACCCTATTCACCCTACTCTATTCTACCCTACTCTATTCTACCCTACTCTATTCTACCCTACTCTATTCTACCCTACTCTATTCTACTCTATCCTACCCTACTCTATTCTACCCTACTCTATTCTACCCTACTCTATTCTACCCTACTCTATTCTACCCTACTCTATTCTACCCTACTCTATTCTACTCTACTCTACTCTATTCTACCCTATTCACCCTACTCTATTCTACCCTACTCTATTCCACCCTACTCTATTCTACCCTACTCTATTCCACCCTACTCTATTCTACCCTACTATATTCTACCCTACTATATTCTACCCTACTCTATTCTACCCTACTCTATCCTACCCTACTCTTTTCTACCCTACTCTAATCTACCCTTCTCTATTCTACCCTACTCTACTCTATTCTACCCTACTCTATTCTACTCTACTCTACTCTATTCTACCCTATTCACCCTACTCTATTCTACCCTACTCTATTCTTCCCTACTCTATTCTACCCTACTATATTCCACCCTACTCTATCATACCCTACTCTATTCTACCCTACTCTATTCTACCCTACTCTATCCTACCCTACTCTATTCTACCCTACTCTATTCTACCCTACTCTATACTACCCTACGCTATCCCACCCTACGCTATCCCACCCTACGCTATCCCACCCTACGCTATCCCACCCTACGCTATTCTACCCTACTCTATTCTACCCTACTCTATTCTACCCTACTCTATTCTACCCTACTATATTCTACCCTACTCTATTCTACCCTATCCTACCCTACTCTATTCCACCCTACTCTATTCCACCCTACTCTATTCTACCCTACTCTATCCTACCCTACTCTATTCTACCCTACTATATCCTACCCTACTCTATTCTACCCTACTCTATTCTACCCGACTCTATTCTACCCGACTCTATTCTACCCGACTCTATTCTACCCGACTCTATTCTACCCGACTCTATTCTACCCGACTCTATCCTACCCTACTCTATCCTACCCTACTCTATTCTACCCTACTCTATCCTACCCTACGCTATTCTACCCTACTCTATTCTACCCTACACTATTCTACCCTACTCTATTCTACCCTACTCTATTCTACCCTACTCTACTCTATTCTACTCTACTCTATTCTACCCTACTCTACTCTATTCTACCCTACTCTATTCTACCCTACCCTACTCTATCCTACTCTATTCTACCCTACTCTATTCTATTCTACCCTACTCTACTCTATTCTACCCTACTCTATTCTACCCTACTCTACTCTATTCTATTCTACCCTACTCTACTCTATTCTATTCTACCCTACCCTACTATATCATACTCTATACTACCCTACTCTATTCTACTCTATTCTACCCTACTCTACTGTACTGTACTCTATTCTACCCTACTCTATTCTACCCTACTCTACTCTATTCTACCCTACCCTACCCTACTCTACTCTACTCTATTCTATTCTACCCTACTCTACTCTACTCTATTCTACCCTACTCTACTCTACCCTACTCTATTCTACCCTACTCTACTCTATTCTACCGTACTCTACTCTACTCTACCCTACTTTACTCTACTGTACTCTGCTATACTGAACTCTAGTCAACAATCCACAGTGAGTATCTTGAGTTGAGATGAATGGAGTGATTTTAAGTGTATGTGTGTATGATGCTGATTGTGACTTTCTTCTCCTGCAGGGTGATTTTCAGAGCGGAAAGTGACGGGAAGTTTGCTCACCTGGTCCAAGGAGGGGACCCTGTGACCTTCACCAAGTCTAAAGAGGATCAGAACAGCAGGACGCATGAGAGGTAAGAGACTCGGTGAAACTAACTTGGTTGATTTAATTTATTACACAAGAGAAAAAATATACAGCCACAAACCAATACAATGGCAATTCACTCATCAAAAATAATCAAGTATAACATAAAATATTATAGGATAACACAAAGAAGTATCTTATTTCCATTGGTCGGTTTCAATATAGTTAGGGAGTTCTTCCTGACCATGTGACTAACGGGAGCAGGAAAAGAGATATGACATGATCAGTTGCAGCCCACCCAATGACATACTTCCTTTGCCCAACCCTATGTGTTTGTGTCTGTTTGCAGAATCCACAGACTGAAGATGAAGGGCAGCTTCTTCAAACAAGGCCTGAACGACGCTGCCACAGACACGTCGCCATCGTCGTCATCGTTACCCCCATCAATAGAGCATTGAGGTCATATACTGTAGATATTACTGTAGTAACTGGTTAGTGGAAGAGTGTACCCTCTGGTTAAGTGGATGTATGGCCGAGTCTCAAATGACACCCTATTCCCCATACGGTGGCCCCCTATGTACCCGGGTCATGATCTGCATCGAGGATTCGAGTTACGTTCTCAAATCTCAAGTCAGGATTGCAGCCAGAGATCTGTAGAAGTGTTTGAGAGAGCCAACACAGCATAGTCCGGGTCAACATAATAGTGTAAAAACAGTATATGTTTATATAATAATATATATATGGTTTTACATTCCAATCAAGAAGTTAAACTGGATTTGGTATGTTCTGCTTCATGACAGTCTGAAAACGGGATGATGGACTTCATGATAGTGTGATTTCTTTGTTCCTTTCATTGCGTATTTAGATATGTGACGTTTCTTTAATTCAAATATATCTTACTGAATTGTTATTTATCACACATATATCCTTTATATATATATATATATATTATTTTTTATTATTATAATTGACTTTGTCAACCCTTTTAGCTGTTATAGTTTTTGAATTAAAGGTATCAAAGTTTAGGATGCGAGTAATATATTTACATTAGTATTGTAAACACGTTTTTGTTGTTGTTGTGTGTGCCAATTGTGTTACAACGTTGTGAAATCCAAGTCACCTGACGGTAATACTGATCAGCACAGGACACTTTACAGGCTGTCAATAACCCAGGTCACCGTATTGAAGGAAATCTAGTATGTACCCCAAATAGCACCCCTATTCCCTATATAGTGCACTATAAGCCCTGGTCAAACGTAGTGCACTATATAGGGAATAGGGTGCCCTTTAAGACGCAGCCCTATTCCCTATATAGTGCACTATGGGCCCTGGTCAAACGTAGTGCACTATATAGGGAATAGGGTGCCCTTTAAGACGCAGCCCTATTCCCTATATAGTGCACTATGGGCCCTGGTCAAATGTAGTGCACTATATAGGGAATAGGGTGCCCTTTAAGACGCAGCCCTATTGTATACATTCTGCAGTTCACCCAGCTACACATGGTTGCCTTAATACATTATAGACCTTTTGGAAGTTCAATATTTTCTGTCTTTGTAAATGATTGATGAAATGTCCCTTAACAAGAAAGAAAATAACAACATTGGCGGTTTCCTAGGTGATTTGGATGGGCTGTGCAGTATGTAGACAATATCGGTTGTATATAATTTATCATTTAGATTGTATGTAATGGTTTGTTTCCGGTGGTAAGTCTGCTTTTTAAAGCCTATATTTAAATGTTTTGATCCCAATAAACACTAGAGCTTGGATTTGATTGAGTTTCTGGTCGAGTTCTTGAGTCAGTTACTGTAAATACCATTTGGAAACGTTTTGGGAGTGGGTGACTGCATCTCTTCATCTCAAATGCTCATCGGCGTCACATTCCACATGCTTTCCACCTCAAGGAATACTTCACCCAGTGGAATAGTTGAACTCTGTATAATACTGAGTAATGGTCATGGTTTAATCAGAACTACAATACTGAGTAATGGTCATGGTTTAATCAGAACTACAATACTGAATAATGGTAATGGTTTAATCACAACTACAATACTGAATAATGGTAATGGTTTAATCAGAACTACAATACTGAATAATGGTAATGGTTTAATCACAACTACAATACTGAATAATGGTTTAATCAGAACTACAATACTGAATAATGGTTTAATCAGAACTACCATACTGAATAATGGTAATGGTTTAATCACAACTACAATACTGAATAATGGTAATGGTTTAATCACAACTACAATACTGAATAATGGTAATGGTTTAATCACAACTACAATACTGAATAATGGTAATGGTTTAATCACAACTACAATACTGAATAATGGTAATGGTTTAATCACAACTACAATACTGAATAATGGTAATGGTTTAATCACAACTACAATACTGAATAATGGTAATGGTTTAATCACAACTAAAATACTGAATAACGGTAATGGTTTATTCACAACTACAATACTGAATAATGGTAATGGTTTAATCACAACTACAATACTGAATAATGGTAATGGTTTAATCAGAACTACAATACTGGATAATGGTAATGGTTTAATCACAACTACAATACTGAATAATGGTAATGGTTTAATCAGAACTACAATACTGAATAATGGTCATGGTTTAATCAGAACTACAATACTGAATAATGGTAATGGTTTAATCACAACTACAATACTGAATAATGGTAATGGTTTAATCAGAACTACAATACTGAATAATGGTCATGGTTTAATCAGAACTACAATACTGAATAATGGTAATGGTTTAATCACAACTACAATACTGAATAATGGTAATGGTTTAATCACAACTACAATACTGAATAATGGTCATGGTTTAATCACAACTACAATACTGAATAATGGTCATGGTTTAATCACAACTACAATACTGAATAATGGTCATGGTTTAATCACAACTACAATACTGAATAATGGTCATGGTTTAATCACAACTACAATACTGAATAATGGTAATGGTTTAATCACAACTACAATACTGAATAATGGTCATGGTTTAATCACAACTACAATACTGAATAATGGTCATGGTTTAATCACAACTACAATACTGAATAATGGTAATGGTTTAATCACAACTACAATACTGAATAATGGTAATGGTTTAATCACAACTACAATACTGAGTAATGGTCATGGTTTAATCAGAACTACAATACTGAATAATGGTCATGGTTTAATCACAACTACAATACTGAATAATGGTAATGGTTTAATCACAACTACAATACTGAATAATGGTAATGGTTTAATCACAACTACAATACTGAATAATGGTCATGGTTTAATCAGAACTACAATACTGAATAATGGTCATGGTTTAATCACAACTACAATACTGAATAATGGTCATGGTTTAATCACAACTACAATACTGCATAATGGTCATGGTTTAATCAGAACTACAATACTGAATAATGGTCATGGTTTAATCACAACTCCTCTGTTGTCTAGCCAGAGTTAACATGACCACATATTACCTATATAGAGCACTGCTTTTGACCAGGGCTCATTTAGGACGAACAGGTCCTGGTCAAGAAGTGTACTATATAGGGAATAGAGTGCCATTTGGGACTCCATCCTTCTCTTACTGTAACTATCTTAGTTCTGAAGGTAATTTAAAAAAACCTTTAGTTAACTAGGCAAGTCAGCTAAGAACAACATCTTATTTACAATGACGGCCTACCCCGGCCAGACCCTGGGCGACACTGGGCCAATTGTGCGCCGCCCTATTGGACTCCCGATCACGGCCGGATGTGATACAGCCTGGATTCGAACAAGAGACTGTAGCTCTACTGTCTACTGTCCCCGCCTCTTGCACTAAAATGCAATGCCTTAGACCGCTGAGCCACTCGGAAGCTCAGTGCCTTAGACCGCTGCGCCACTCGGAAGCTCAGTGCCTTAGACCGCTGCGCCACCCGGAAGCTCAGTGCCTTAGACCGCTGAGCCACTCGGAAGCTCAGTGCCTTAGACCGCTGCGCCACTCTGAAGCTCGGTGCCTTAGACCGCTGCGCCACTCGGAAGCTCAGTGCCTTAGACCGCTGAGCCACTCGGAAGCTCGGTGCCTTAGACCGCTGAGCCACTCGGAAGCTCAGTGCCTTAGACCGCTGAGCCACTCGGAAGCTCAGTGCCTTAGACCGCTGCGCCACTCGGAAGCTCAGTGCCTTAGACCGCTGAGCCACTCGGAAGCTCAGTGCCTTAGACCGCTGAGCCACCCGGAAGCTCAGTGCCTTAGACCGCTGAGCCACTCGGAAGCTCAGTGCCTTAGACCGCTGAGCCACTCGGAAGCTCAGTGCCTTAGACCGCTGAGCCACTTGGAAGCTCAGTGCCTTAGACCGCTGAGCCACTCGGAAGCTCAGTGCCTTATACCGCTGAGCCACTCATGTTGGTGATCTCTCACACATTCTATCTTATCAAGGTCCCACCCAGTAACTTTCCACAAGACAAGAGGACCAACGGCAGCGTTGAGGAAATTCTGTGGACGTATGTCTCCAGTTTCACACAGTGAATACGTCCCAAATGGCACCCTATTCCGTTTATAGTGCACTACTTTTGACCATAGCCCTGGTGTGCCATTTGGGACACAGGCAGTGTGTGGTATGCCGACTATGTCCCCGGCCTGACGTGGTGACGTGGTGTTGTTGTGTGTTCTGAGGACAACTTGAAAGTCAAGTACATCTTAAAGTGAAGATTATCTCATGACATGCAGTGGTACTGATAGATTTAACTTACTGCTTACCAGGGTTGGGGGTCAATTCCATTTCAATTCAGAAAGTAAACCAAATTCCAATTCCAATTCATCAAAGAGAACTCGAATTGGAATTTTAGAAACAACTATAGAACCCTCGCTCTTTAGGGAACATCTATAGGCACCTCGCTCTTTAGGGAACAACTATAGAACCCTCGCTCTTTAGGGAACAACTATAGAACCCTCGCTCTTTAGGGAACATCTATAGGCACCTCGCTCTTTAGGAAACAACTATAGGCACCTCGCTCTTTAGGGAACAACTATAGAACCCTCGCTCTTTAGGGAACAACTATAGGCACCTCACTCTTTAGGGAACAACTATAGAACCCTCGCTCTTTAGGGAACAACTATAGGCACCTCGCTCTTTAGGGAACAACTATAGAACCCTCGCTCTTTAGGGAACAACTATAGGCACCTCGCTCTTTAGGGAACAACTATAGAACCCTCGCTCCTTAGGGAAAACCTATATGCTCCTTACTAGGTCCATGCAGTTCTGCTGTCTACAGTCCACACAGTTCTACTGTCTACTGTCCATGCTGTTCTACTGTCTACAGTCCATGCTAGTAATATTTTATATCAAGGTGGGTCTAGTAATATTTTATATCCAGGTGGGTCTAGTAATATTTTATATCCAGGTGGGTCTAGTAATATTTTATATCCACGTGGTTCTAGTAATATTTTATATCCAGGTGGGTCTAGTAATATTTTATATCCAGGTGGGTCTAGTAATATTTTATATCCACGTGGGTCTAGTAATATTTTATATCCAGGTGGGTCTAGTAATATTTTATATCCAGGTGGGTCTAGTAATATTTTATATCCAGGTGGGTCTAGTAATATTTTATATCCACGTGGGTCTAGTAATATTTTATATCCAGGTGAGTCTAGTAATATTTTATATCCAGGTGGGTCTAGTAATATTTTATATCCACGTGGGTCTAGGAATATTTTATATCCAGGTGGGTCTAGTAATATTTTATATCCAGGTGGGTCTAGTAATATTTTATATCCACGTGGGTCTAGTAATATTTTATATCCAGGTGGGTCTAGTAATATTTTATATCCACGTGGGTCTAGTAATATTTTATATCCAGGTGGGTCTAGTAATATTTTATATCAAGGTGGGTCTAGTAATATTTTATATCCAGGTGGGTCTAGTAATATTTTATATCCAGGTGGGTCTAATCATAAGTGGTATTGGAGCGTGATCATACCATATGGCTCTGGTCAAAGGAAGTGCACTACATAAAAAAAATATGTGTGTTTGTGTATTCCACATTACTGGGACCATAAGAGTGAAAGCAGAAGTAATGCGAAACACAAAGACTGGAGATTATCATAGGCGTGTTACGCATTTGGGGTACTTGGGTCCTAAATGGCACTATACATAGAGCACTACCTTTCATCTGGACCAGGTACTGTCTCCTGAAATGGCCTCTCTCTCTCTCTCTCTCTCTCTCTCTGTGATGTGCCACACTGGGTTCTGGGAAAAGGGGGCCGGACACAGAGATAAAGCCAGTGGGGGACATGGAGCAGGAGAGAGGTATAAAATGTTGGCAAGGATAGAGTTTCACAGAACAGTGAGAAACGAGCAGAGTTAGTGAGATAGATGGATTAGGTATAGATGAGTGTAAGGTTTGACGGGATGACAGATTGAAGTGGAAAACAGTGGTAGTTTCATAGAGAGAGAAAGGGAGATAGATGGAGGACAGAGGCGAGCGTAATGGCGTCACACAGCTGCAGGGGGTCAGGATGGTTATATATAGAGGACAGGCTGATATATTGTGGAGAGAGCTGGGGCGAGATTGCTGTTACTGTGAACGATCTCTCTCAAATGAAGTGAAGAGAAATCCATGTTTTGCTGTTTCTCTTAATCTCTTTGTACAACAAAAAGGAAAGTATTACCGGACGTCAATGACAGCTTTGTGGTTCTGAATAGATGACTTACCTCATGTTGTTTTGAATTAGGTGGAGACAAAAAGTATGACAATGTCTGAGTCCTCAAAGAGAGGAAGTGTATACTGCAGTGCTGCTGTGAGTCTAATCAGTGCCTCTCTCTCTCTCTCTCTCTCTCTCTCTCTCTCTCTCTCTCTCTCTCTCTCTCTCTCTCTCTCTCTCTCTCTCTCTCTCTCTCTCTCTCTCTCTCTCTCTCTCTCTCTCTCTCTCTCTCTCTCTCTCTCTCTCTCAATTCAATTCAATTGACTTTATTGACATGGTAGGTTCGTTATTACTTACATTGTCAAAGTATACATATCGAAAAATAAAAATCAAATATATATGTATATATATACAAAATATATATATATTTATATATAAATAAATGGTGGGACCAACAGCAATAATAACAGTAGTAGTGGACATGGGATTACCATTAACAACAACAACAATATTAATCAGAACAACAATAAATTAAAGCAACAGTAGTAGACCAGTGTCAATATGACTTGAGAAGACATATGACCTGGTATGAAAGACAAAACAAAACTAAGCTAAATGGGAAATATTATCAATATTACTTTGCATTTTTCACTGTCTCTCTCTCTCTCTCTCTCTCTCTCTCTCTCTCTCTCTCTCTCTCTCTCTCTCTCTCTCTCTCTCTCTCTCTCTCTCTCTCTCTCTCTCTCTCTCTCTCTCTCTCTCTCTCTCTCTCACTCTCACTCTCACTCTCACTCTCACTCTCACTCTCTGCTGTCTACTGTACACGCAGTTCTGGTGATGGCAGATTTTCACATTTGAGAAACACAGCGATTCTTTAGTCCCAGATCTGGAAACAGGAGTAAAGGTCAGTCAGGGAACTGGCCAGAGACAGACAGGACACAATCAGCACAGCCTATATTAGCTAACACTGCCGACTACTTTACAGACAACCACCGCAATGTATTCAGTGTGATGCAACCACATGATTGATGGACAGTGTCAACAATAAACTTTTTTTTTTTTTAAATGTTCTTTCCCACAAACCACAAATATTCTACTGGACGATTGCAATAACACTTCCATCATCATTGCCACTTGTGTTGAAACAATATTTGATGAAATAGTCGAGAAACGGTAGTAGACAGAGCCAGATATGTATTTTAGTCAACCGACTAACTATCCTTCGAAGTCTAAATGATTATTTACTGCTCTCATATTATGTGGAAACTTTCCCAGGTTATTATACCTGGTGTCTTTTCAAATGGTGACAAGAACATCTAACATGTACTCTATGAAAAAAACAGCAAAGAAATTCTGTACAGTCAAGTGAACTCTGTTCCAATGGGGACCTCTCATCTTTACATGTCTGTCATCACACATCTCACGTTAAGCCTTTAATACTATCTATCTATCTATCTATCTATCTATCTATCTATCTATCTATCTATCTATCTATCTATCTATCTGTCTGTCTGTCTGTCTGTCTGTCTGTCTGTCTGTCTGTCTGTCTGTCTGTCTGTCTGTCTGTCTGTCTGTCTGTCTGTCTGTCTGTCTGTCTGTCTGTCTGTCTGTGGTGACATTCTGTCCTAGGCAGGGGCCCATTCATATAAACACAAGCCCACACAGTGCAAAGTGTCATCTATTTCCTGGCTGTGTCACCAATGTTAACCTATTCCCTATATAGTGTACTACTTTTGACAAGGGCCAATAGTCAAAAGTAGTGCACTATGTAGGGAGTAGGGTGCCATTTGGGACGAACAGCACTCTGTAGGCAGGGAACACTACTTTCACTGTGTTCTCTTCTCTCACAAACATAATTCCTTTGGAGGTGTCATGCAAACAGAAAGTGATCCGAAGCATTTGATGTCTCCCCAGTCAATTGTGTATTTGCCGTATAATGACGATGATTTAAAGGTGCAATCTGCAGTTCAAACAATAACCAAAGCTCACCCCGCCACTGTTTTGGTAAAAAGCAGAGGGATGGGGCTGGAGATGTAACCACTCTCAAATAGATATGCAGTGTTTGTTTCCAATTACATTGTTTACAAACAATGGAGTTAAACAACCTTATATTTTGGGTTCTGATACGGCATGACAGTTGACCCAGAGTCCACCACTATGGGATGTTTACCCAGAGTCCACCACTATGGGATGTTTACCCAGAGTCCACCACTATGGGATGTTTACCCAGAGTCCACCACTATGGGATGTTTACCCAGAGTCCACCACTATGGGATGTTTACCCAGAGTCCACCACTATGGGATGTTTACCCAGAGTCCACCACTATGGGATGTTTACCCAGAATCCACCACTGTGTAACGTTTACACAGACACAGATTAGACTATGTCTAGTCCTGGACTAATGTAGCGGACAGGAGTTGGACTTATGTCTCATGATTTAATTTTTATTTATTTAACTAGGCAAGTCAGCCTCTGATGTACACCAACCATCAGTGGTTGCTCTGTACTTTATTCCGTTTCTAACCTAACCTGTGAATAAAGTTGGGGTTTATGGCCCAGATTTGATAAGAAATGAAAGTGTAAAAACAAAATATGCATAGGCTAGTAGGCCTAGTTCAGCTAACACCTGACCTAAGGCTACAGTCTTCCTAGTCCTAGCCTTGACCCAATCTGTTTCCTTATACACATGCTCCATCTAGTGTCTAAAATGATCATAACATGAGATGACATCAAGCTTTCTGGGAAGTTTGGGGAGGGGCCACCCCAAAGGAGACATGAGCTCCCTTAAATGCACCAAAAATCTAACTTTGTGGGGGTCTTTAAAACAACCATTCTCCCATTTGTTTAAAATTAAATTTAGTAGTATAATAATAGTAAATATGAAAATCAAATCTTATTCCAAATTAAATGAACATGGCTTAAACCAGTGACATTTGGTTCAGGTTTCTTTCATTTGCATTTCATATTTCTACTCTGCCTGTTTGCCTCTCTCTGTCTGTCTTGAGCCTCTCTCTGTCTGTCTTGAGCCTCTCTCTGTCTGTCTTGAGCCTCTCTTTGTCTGTCTTGAGCCTCTCTCTGTCTGTCTTGAGCCTCTCTTTGTCTGTCTTGAGCTTCTCTCTGTCTGTCTTGAGCTTTCGCTAGATTATCTCAACTGGGCCCTCAATGTTTCCCTTGCCAATGAGCTTTTGGTTTTTGATTCCAGGTAGAACCCCTTTTTGGTTTCATGTAGAACCCTTTCCACAGAGGGTTTTAAAATGGAACCCAAAAGAGTTCTACCTGGAACCAAAAAGGGTTCTTCTATAGAACACAGAGCCCCATTGGAACGATTTTTTTCTAAGTGTGGCTGCATGTAATATGACTACAGGTTCATCTGCCTCACCTAAAGCCCATTCTGGTGGGAAGTTGCTATAGACCACCAAGTGCTAACAGTCAGTATCTGGATAATATGTGTGAAATGCTTGATAATGTATGTGATATCAACAGACAGGTATATTTTCCTAATATAGTGTATAAGAGGTCATACAATAAGTTTTGTAGTGATTCATATGTTGTTGATGTAAATAATATTTGCTGGTCTGTGGTGTGTAATGAGGAGAAACCAGACGCTGCACTTATTCACATTTATAAAATTGTTTATTCCAGTTACTAATAAGCATGCACCCATTAAGAAAATGACTGTAAAAACTGTTAAATCCCCTTGGAGTGATGAGGAATTTAAAAATTGTATGGTTGAGAGGGATGAGGCAAAAGGGATGAGGCAAATAAGTCTAGCAGCCCAACCGATTGGCAAACGTACTGCAAATTGAGAAATCATGTGACTAAACTGAATTTAAAAAAGAAGAAACTACACTATGAAACAAAGATTAATGATACAAATACTTTAGCAAACTTAGGCATGATATGCCAGCAACAAACGCTGACACTACACATCCATATTATGAAATTCAAGCATTGTAATTTTGATTTCCGTAAAGTAAATGTGTGGAAGAGGTGAAAAAAGTATTGTTGTCTATCAACAATAACAAGCCATCGGGGTCTGACAACTTGGATGGAAAATTACTGAGGTTAATAGTGGACGATATTGCCACTCCTCTTTACCATATCTTTAATTTAAGCCTACCAGAAAGTGTTTGCAGCCTCCCGAGTGGCGCAGCGGTCTAAGACACTGCATTGCGGTGCTAGCGGCATCACCACAGACCTGGGTTCGATCCCGGGCTGTATCACAACCAGCTGTGATCGGGAGTCCCATAGGTCGATGCACAATTGGCCCAGTGTCGTCCGCGTTAGGGGAGGGTTTGGCCGGGGGGACTTGAGCCAAGGCTCTAGGGATTCCTTGTGGCGGACCGGGCACCTGCAGGTTGATCGATCATAGTCCGCTGCTGGACAAACATATGTGTTATGACTTTACATCCCCTGCTATATTGTGGTGCAATGGTGAAGCTGCAGACACCTATTGAGACTACATGAAACAACATAGACAACATTGATTTGATGACTAAATGTAGTTTTTAAACTGTTAAAATATAGTGGGGGAAAGGCAGACATTTTATATAAACATTGGATTTCTGTCACTCAAATTACATAATAATCATTTTCGTTTTCAGATGCTTTCCTTTGGTAGGCCGACAAGGAAACTCGACGTATCTCGACAACGTTGTGTACTACCTTCCACATAACTTTCGGTTTACAAATAAAAAGACACTGAAGCAGAAAATGTAGAGATACGAACTACTGCAGCATGGAGTTACTAGAGTGCATTCAGAAAGTATTCAGACCCCTTCACTTTTTCCACATTTTGTTACATTACAGCCTTATTCTAAAAATCGATTCCTAAACAAATACATTCTTAGCAATCTACACACAATACCAAAAGTGACAAAGTGCATACAGGGTTATAGAAATGTTTGCAAATGTATTTAAAAAACAAAACAGAAATAGCCCCTTTGATTTCTGAAGGCACTGTATACTATTTGTCAAGGAGTGTGAATACTTTCTGAATGCATTGTATCATGTATTTCATGTACACTGTAATTGTTTGAGTGTCAATTATTTTGTGAATAATACATCCTATTCGTTGAATTGAGTAAATGCATTCCTCGTTTTACAGAGTAATTATTTGATTGACTATACGTTCATAATTGTAGGTCTATAGGTGATTATATTCACACTACAAATAGCATAAAGTGCATTCAGAAATTATTCACACCCGTTGACAAATAGCAAACAGGGCCTTCAGAAATTATTCACACCTCTTGACAAATAGCAAACAGGGCCTTCAGAAAATATTCACACCCTTTGAGAAATAGCATACATTACCTTCAGAAATGATTCACACCCTTTGAGAAATAGCATACATTACCTTCAGAAATGATTCACACCCTTTGAGAAATAGCATGCATTGCAATATGAGACAGAGTGAATGACTATCGCCAATAGGTTAAGACTTAACGTGGTTACACGTGTCTTCAGTTCAGAATCATCTCTAAGAGAAAACACGGTGTGTCTGATACACACAGGAGCTCTATAACAACTTCTTAAAGTACGAACATATTCACTGCCCTTTTAGCCAAATTCAAGCGGGAACGCACCCCGAACCTGAACTAACATTTCTTTGCACTTTGCTAGTGTAAACAAAAAACAGCAAAAACAAACCCAGATTCTTATCTATTATGGGTTTAGATTAGTGTTGTACCAGATCTTCAGTTTCTTGGCAATTTCTCCCATGGAATATCCTTCATTTCTCAGAACAAGAATAGACTGACGAGTTTCAGAAGAAAGGTCTTTGTTTCTGGCCATTTTGAGCCTGTAATCGAACCCACAAATGCTGATGCTCCAGATACTCAACTATTCTAAAGAAGGACAGTTTTATCACTTATTTAATCAGGAAAACAGTTTTCAGCTGTGCTAACATAATTGCAAAAGGGTTTTCTAGTGATCATTCAGCCTTTTAAAATGATAAACTTGGATTAGCTAACTCAACGTGCCATTGGAACACAGGAGTGATGGTTGCTGATAATGGGCCTCTGTACGCCTATGTAGATATTCCTTTAAAAATCTGCCGTTTCCAGCTACAGTATTCATTTATAACATTAACATGAACAATGTCTACACTGTATTTCTAATTTTAATGGACAAAAAAGTAGCTTTTCTTTCAAAAACAAAGACATTTCTAAGTGACCCCAAACTTTTGAAAAGTTGTGTTTATGGTAATTATGACCACTACCGGAGGATGTCCTCCAAACAATCACAGCTTTAGCAGTATGAACGGACATGTTGTCCATCCAATCATAGAATTAGGATCAGATAATGAACCTAGTGTGTTGTATTGGGATTGTGCCACAGAGCATTATGGGGGTTCTATGTTGAAAACCCCCTTCATTCTTTGGGGTACACGGAAAAGGTGCAAATTAAAAGTGAGGGTCGACCTCTGCCTGAGATCAGTTTCACGAGGATGATAAGGTGAGTGCGTTCAATTTCAACTTGTATCAAAAGTATAGCTGGTTAACAGGGAGCCTTTCGTCCAGCCGCCTGTATTGCTGGCCTTGCTTGTTTTTTTGGAAAGTCTCAGGCTTGGTGGAAAGGTGGGTACAGTGACCTGAAGAACTTCGATCGTTTAGCTAAACGGCAAAACAAAAGCAGGTCACATATAAATACCCACATATCGAACTTTAGACTGTCTTTTCCGAATGATTTGATTAGCTGCCATCGTATCATCCATTAAAATGTAGATTAAAGAGAGAGGTTGACGCAACGCATTTTTCCCCCCGCGTGCGCTCAAGTAGGCTTTCCACTTCCCTCCAGTATTTATTTAGCAAAGATGATAACATGTAATCACTCCGGACAGACCCAAGCAAAAAACTCTACACCTAAACATTAGAAATCTAACATGCTGTATGGGGTGAAAATTAGGCCATTTTTCAGTCTGATCAACTGTAGGCTACTAATAAGAGCAGCTGCATAGCATTACATCCTATGCGCCTTGTCCATCTGGTCAGGGTAAACTAATTGGTAACGTTATCTATTTATAGTCCATTTATTTGTCAGGAGAAAATGTGAATGTGATCAAATGTAGTTTATATTTAAAATTGGGCTGGCTAGGCTGCCTATACGTTTTTAATCCAAAATGATTCACTGGAATTAATGAATCAACATAATAGTGATGACAGATGTGAGTAAATGTTTGATAAGGCCTACAGTTGCATAGGCCTGCATGATGCAAACATGCATAAAGCAAGCTCAGCCCTGTGAGTTCTGTTGTCTGTGTCTGGGTAGAGGAAATCCCCCACCTAATCCGGTCTAAATATAATTTATATGAACAGATATAAAGTAGCTGCAGTTTGACAGGGGGTTCATCCCCGCTCAGGACCAGGAGTTTTTTTTAAAACCATGTGACCTGATTAGGGAAACTGGTCCCATATGAAACCTTTTTACAACTGATGAATCACTGTCATACCTTATAGGGTCCATAGTTTTGCTAGTTAGGTTAACATATAAGGAAAAACTCCAGGCCCTAGGGGGTAAACATTGCCACACTGCTCTGGGGCCTATGGTGCCACCATTCTGCTTCAGTTATCGTCAGGTATGTGGATGATCAGGGCTTTTTTCAGGAACGTTTCTTGGAATACTTTGATGTGTCAAGTGGGCGAGATGCGCAGTCTGTGTTCGACTTTATGAATTTTGAGATGTCTGAGTTTAAGTTCATAGAGAAACTTGTTGTCCAAACCTACGATGGCGCAGCTTTAATGGAATGTATCTGCTATTTGTATTTACAGCTAAGTCCCCTCCTGTTACCTGATTACGAGGTGATGACTACTCCACTACCATTGTCAACTCTCTCCTGACATGAACTGAAGCCAGGTCTCGTGAACTGAAGCCAGGTCTCATGAACTGAAACCAGGTCTCATGAACTGAAGCCAGGTCTCATGAACTGAAGCCAGGTCTCATGAACTGAAGCCAGCTCTCCGAGCTCTGTGAGCACCCCAATCAATTTTCTCTCATTACTGTATGTAGAGTCAATCACAAACACAATCACATTATTACACGTCAATGATTTTACTCCTTGCTTGGACTACCTCGTTCTTAGCTCTGTTGTCTAACTGTGTAGTATCTTGTGTTATTGTTTTTTGTCTGCCCAGTAAAATCCTGTCCTGCACTGGTCAAGCCTCTGAACACCTCAGCTCACGCCTCATACCCTCATTCAATCACTGCCGTGATCCCTTTCCAACACTCAGTAGCCCTCTCATTCCCATTCCCAGTAATATTGTACTATAAATGGCTTGGACAAAATGTGTTTCATTGATGTTTGATAGATGTTTGAAACCCTGTATATAATGTATCTTTGTTCCCATTTATATTGGATGTATTCTGTTTAATTTAATCGTTCCCCATTTCCACAGAGTGTTCTACATGGAACCCGAAAGGGTTCTGCATGGAACCAAAAACGGTTCTCCAATGGGGACAACTAAAGAAACCTTTTGGAACCATTTTTTCTAAGAGTGTATTGTAGTGAGGGTTAAAGGTCACTACAGTTGTTGTTTGTTTCAGAACTATTACCCGGTTGTACCTTGTAACAATTATGGAAATAAAAAGTTGATGAAGCAAAGGCCAGATGGGGTCCTCATCTTGGACATCTGCATACACACACACACACACACACACACACACACACACACACACACACACACACACACACACACACACACACACACACACACACACACACACACACACACACACACACACACACACACACACACACACACACACACACACACACAGACACACAGACACACAGACACACACACACACACACAGACACACACTTCCACATACCAACATATTGTAGGCTTGACGTCAGCAGCACACACAACTTGACAGCCAGTATACCTCTGTACTCCTCCTGCTCAACAGATGGCGCTATAGTCCTATTAAACTCAACTAGCTTGCCTGCTACCCTTGTTTACGAAAATGAAAAGGAAACCATCCCGAAGATGTTGATTTAAAGTGAACATTCCATGCCAATAACAGTTGGTTGTTTTCATGCAATTATTATGGGAAGGTAGCTATTGAAGTTTTAAGGAAGTATTTAAATGTCAATTCAATAAAAAATTATAAAAAAATGTACAATGTCAAAAAGCACGAAAGTAATTTCTGTGGATTGTAGAGGCAAGGTCCCTGAACCAATAACAGTTGGTTTTGTCCAATGGGGTGGAAGATATTGAAGATTCCTGTATTTTTGTGTAAAGTGAATTAAAAGTAATAGAAAATAGATTGGAACTAGTCGGCATGGATTGGAGAGATGAGGTCTCTCAACAAAGTCAACTTGGTTTGAGATTACCCCATCCCATAATACTTGCATGAGAAGCTATTGACCGTTTTTGATTAACATGCAATAGTATGAATTCTAGTTTTAACCCTGGAGCTGTGGAGAGCAACGTTTTAGTTACATTTCGGCCTCCAAAAAAGGAAATGTGACACCGAATTCCAAAAAACAAGAGTTGTAACTTGTTTGCTATATCATCAGCTGAATCGGTATGTCATATCTATCATCCTGGCACGTTCCGTATACAGCAGTCAGTAACTCAGATAACATCAAGGTTTCTGTGTTTACAGAGTGGCATATATACTGTAGATGTCAATACAAAAGCTACAAAATATGTCCTTTTCACAGTGATGGAAAATGTAGGCCTCCGTGGGTCACAGAATACCCAACTCTCCCCTATAAATCAACAGGTTGTGTGGGTTTTCCCTAATGTGGACCAGAGAATGTTGGGTTATTGATGGGTTCTCTGCATCAACCTGGACTCAGGGGTAGATGTAAGATAGTCAATGTAAATACGGTACACTACAATTAGTATGATTCTGTAATAGAGGTTGACCGATTAATCGGAATGGCCAATTAATTAGGGACGATTTCAAGTTTTCATAACAATCGGAAATCTGTATTTTTGGACACCGATTTGGCCGATTAAAAAAAAATATATATATTTTTTTACACCTTTATTTAATCTTTATTTAACTAGGCAAATCAGTTAAGAACACATTCTTATTTTCAATGACGGCCTAGGAACGGTGGGTTAACTACCTCGTTCAGGGGCAGAACGACAGATTTGTACCTTGTCAGCTCGGGGATTCGATCTTGCAACCATACAGTTAACTAGTCCAGCACTCTAACCACCTGATTACATTGCACTCCACGAGGAGCCTGCCTGTTACGCGAATGCAGTAGAAGCCAAGGTAAGTTGCTAGCTAGCATTAAACTTATCTTATAAAAAACAATCAATCAATCATAATCACTAGTTAACTACACATGGTTGATGATATTACTAGTTTATCTAGCATGTCCTGCGTTGCATATAATCGATGCGGTGCGTATCGTTGCTCCAATGTGTACCTAACCATAAGCATCAATGCCTTTCTTAAAATCAATACACAAAAGTATATTTTTAAACCTGCATATTTAGCTAAAAAAAATCCAGGTTAGCAGGTAATATTAACCAGGTGAAATTGTGTCACTTCTCTTGCCTTCATTGCACGCAGAGTCAGTGTATATGCAACAGTTTGTGTCGCCTAATTTGACAGAATTTTATGTAATTATGACATAACATTGAAGGTTGTGCAATGTAACCGGAATATTTAGACTTATGGATGCCACCCATTAGATAAAATACGGAACGGTTCCGTATTTCACTGAAAGAATAAACGTCTTGTTTTCGAGATGATAGTTTCCGGATTCGACCATATTAATGACCTAAGGCTCGTATTTCTGCGTGTTATTATGTTATAACTAAGTCAAAGATTTGATAGAGCAGTCTGACTGAGCGATGGTAGGCACCAGCAGGCTCGTAAGCATTCATTCAAACAGCACATTCGTGCGTTTTGCCAGAAACTCTTCGCAATGCTTCAAGCATAAGCATTGAGCTGTTTATGACTTCAAGCCTATCAACTCCCGAGATGAGGCTGGTGTAACCGATGTGAAATGGCTAGCTAGTTAGCGGGGTGCGCGCTAATAGCGTTTCAAACGTCACTCGCTCTGAGACTTGGAGTAGTTGTTCCCCTTGCTCTGCATGGGTAACGCTGCTTCGAGGGTGGCTGTTGTCGATGTGTTCCTGGTTCGAGCCCAGGTAGGAGCGAGGAGAGGGACGGAACCTAAACTGTTACACTGGCAATACTAAAGTGCCTATAAGAACATACAATAGTCAAAGGTTAATGAAATACAAATGGTATAGAGAGAAATAGTCCTATAATTCCTATAATAACTACAACCTAAAACTTCTTACCTGGGAATATTGAAGACTCATGTTAAAAGGAACCACCAACTTTCATATGTTCTCATGTTCTTAGCAAGGAACTTAAACGTTAGCTTTCTTACATGGCACATATTGCACTTTTACTTTCCAACACTTTGTTTTTGCATTATTTTAACCAAATTGAACATGTTTCATTATTTATTTGAGGCTAAATTGATTTTATTGATGTATTATATTAAGTTAAAATAAGTGTTCATTCAGTATTGTTGTAATTGTCATTATTACAAATTTAAGTAAAAATTAATCGGCTGATTAATCGGTATCGGCTTTTTTTGGTCCTTCAATAATCGGTATCTGTATCGGTGTTGAAAAATCATAATCGGTCGACCTCTATTCTGTATATTATGATTCGTATGGTATGTATTGAATTTGGGATGTCCATCATCCATTTCTTATGATACGAATTACAATTCTTATACGTTACGAATTGCAAATCATACAATATATATTACGAATTGCAATTCGTATAATATGTAACTAATTTGCAAATGTATCATATGTTACGAATTCCAATTTTTGGCTAGGTGTTAAATCCGGGTTAAGGTTATGCTAACATGCTAACATGCAAAGTAGTTGTAAAGTAGCTATAAAAAGTAGTAAGTAGTTACAAAGTTGGTAGTTAGCTAAAATGCAAAAGTTTTCCATGATGAGATTTGAACACAAACGTTTGGGTTGCTAGACATTTGTGTTATACACCCAATCAACCACCCTACTTTTGTCTCAAGCAACATTCTGTCTTATGTAATTATATTAAATATAACATATCATACTCATTTCAGTGTCTCGGATTTACTTTTACTATGTTACGTCTAGTATATGAGACCAGGCTGTCAGCGTAGGCTACTTAATAAATTGAAATAAAAACTTGTGTAAGACAAGTACTGCCTCGATATTAGAGCAAGTGGGACTTTGAACCATAACCTCTTCATATTCTGAAACAAAAATGCTGCTTCTAGGCAACCACAAAGCAAACAACCTCCGAGGAGGGGAATGGACAAACCCTGTATTTGAAGTTCGATTCACAAGACATTCGATTCGGCTGAATAAGGAAGCTGAAGGACAATTCCTGAAGTTACGCTACAATAGGACATTCGATTCGGCTGAATAAGGAAGTCTCCCTTCAATTGTTTTTTTTATCGTTTCGCAGTGGTGGTGAGTCGCTCAAGAAAATTGAATAAAATAGTTTACGCCTTTTTTTTTAACTGCGATGTTTTTGCGATAACTTCTGCCACCGTCTAGGGCTCCGGGTGATTTTATATAGGGGACAGGCTAGTCTAGTGTAACACTTTGTCTTTCTCATAGACTGGAGACTTTGAAGAATACTCGTTTTTTTTGTTTGTTCATATATTAAAGAAGTCTAGGAATCTAGTATTATTTATATACTACATTTCTATCATTGGGTTTCCGGGAAAATGGCTGCTTATGTTCTTGACGATAAGCACCGAGACCAGCATAGTAAGGAAAAGGCAAGGCGGGCAGCAAAAAGGATCGATAAACAGATTGAAAAAGATAAAAAGATTTACCTAAGAAGTAAACGGTTACTAGTATTAGGAGCAGATGAATCTGGGAAAAAAACGATAGTCGAACAGATGAGATATTTGCATGTAAAATGCCCCGAAGAGGCGAAAGCGCGTTTTCCAATATCAAAACAACGATGTTTAGAGACACATTGCCAACAGGACGGTATCATTTGCCATTTTTTTACTGTTAAAGGTCAAAGGAAAGAAAGCATGAGGAAGTGGTTACAGCAATTTTCAAATGTTACTGCCATTATTTTTGTGGTGGACAGCAGCAGCTACGATATGGTGAGCCGGGAAGACAACGAGACCAACAGACTTCATGAGGCACTACACCTGTTCAAGATCATCTGGAACTACAGGTGGCTGTTAGGCAGTCCCGTCTTCCTCTTCCTGAACAAACAGGACCTTCTAGCTGAGAAGGTTTTGGCTGGGAAATCTAAAATTGAGGACTATTTCCCAGAGTTTGCACACTATACTACACCTCAAACATCCGAACCAGGGGAGGATCTTCGTGTCTCGAGGGCAAAACACTTCATAGTGAAGGAGTTTCTGAAGATCACCACAGCCAGTGGAGGTGAAAGGATCTGCTTCTTCCATTTCACATGTGCAGTTGACCTGGAAAGCCTCCGGCGCACAGTCTTCAGAGAGTGTGAATTTTCGTTGTTGGCATAAAGACTGTAAAGAATGTTTACTAGATCAAAGCAGAGACTTCTATTTACAAGACTCAAGTGAGCACACAAAATACGTATTTTCAATGTCTTTTCAACGTCTTTTGCTCATGAGTGCAACATTTGTCTTGCCAATGTTTGTATGAGCCCTGCTTAAAGGATGTATAGTCCTATGTTTTGTGTTTTATTTTTACAGTGAGCTAAATCCTTTTTATTTTATTTTCAAACCATTTTGTAATGTTGATCCAACATTGGACCCTTTTTTATTTATAGAAAGACCCATATACAGTAAGGGGCTTGGGGAACCAGAGTAGTTTACCAAGCAAGAGGGTCCGAGGCACTCTTTGACTGGAGTCAGTGACGACATTTTGAAACTTCCGGATCTGGTGTTTTATGCCTTTTTGATTACAAATGCTAGCTAGCTACATACGTACACGTCTGGTGTTCTATGCTTTACGATGCATTTTTTCGCGGCAGAAGCAAACATGTCTCTCTATGAATTGCAATTGCTCGAACTTGGAACAGCAAGACCTTGAATTGCTCTTACTAATCAAGAGGAGAAGACGGGAAAGAAAACAAACGCTGAGAAAATAGTTCGTCCACTGAAAACTATGAGGGGACGATGGAGAAGACACGTAACTTGTCCAACCGATGCGAAGCATTGTCGAGGAAAGACATTTTCAATACTTTCAGATGTCTTTTGGCAGATTGGACGACTTGTTTCAGCGGCTTGCCACCTTACCTCTCGTACGAAAGAGAACTCACAGCTTGCCCGTAAGTGCTGCACAAAGGCTGTCTGTGATCATTCCTTTTTTTTGGGCGAGTGGCAGCACACAGAAAAGTATTGCTGCGAGTTATAAGCTAGGAATCTCCACAGTTTGTGCCATCTTCACAGAAGTGTGCCAGGCTATCCGGCATGTCCTGAAGGAGGATTTTGGGAACTTCTTGCCAGAGAGTTTGGGGATCGTTTGAATCATCAGTTTTCGTGCAGGAGCTTTCGACTGAAAGTATTCCCCCTATTCGCGTCCGAGCTCCGGCAATCTCAAGCAGCGAGTACTACAACTTCACAGGATTTTTCTCAATGGTCCTGATGGTAGTCTGCTATGAAAGGTACCGCTTCACCATGATCGATGTGTGAGCATATGGTCGCAATCTTCTAACGAAGCAAGTTTGGCTCACCTGCCGCTACCAAGGCCAAAGTGCTTGTCGGTGAAATGAAACAACGATACAAATGTAACAGCACAACAGAACAGATAAACAATTTTCTTTGTCAGGTGCCTTTTCATTTTAAACACCAGTGGTGTAACTAGTGCTTTCTATCTGCACTGAACCAAAACAGTGGCGTGAGGGACTGAAGTAAAACTTTTCAGTGGGCAAAACCACAGAGGGGGTGCAACATGTGATCTGTTATTAATGATTATATAAAATGGACATATCTATTTTAATACAGACTAGCTCAAAACATTACTCATCACTGAAAGTGAGACATTACCCAATGGATTATGATACTTTTCTGGTAAAAAAGTGGGGATCCAAAAACATACTTTTACACCCCTATTTTGAAATTGGAGATGCAGCTGCTCCTTTTTCTCCATTGCTTAGGCGCCTGTGGCCAGTACCACCACTGTGTTTTGTTTCTCATGTTCTGAGAGTCTTTTAGGCGCCTTTTGGCAAACTTCAAGCGTGCTGTTATATGCCTTTTACTGAGGACTGGCTTCCATCTGGCCACTCAACCATAAATGCCTGATTGGTGGAGTGCTGCAGACTTGGTTGTCCTTTTGGAAGGTTCTCCCATCACCACAGAGGAACTCTGGAGCTCTGTCAGGCCTCCCTGACCAAGGCCCTTCTCCCCCGATTGCTCAGTTTAGCTGGGCGGCTAGCTCTAAGAAGAGACTTGGTGGTTCCAAACTTCTTCCATTTTAAGAATGTTGGACGACAAAGTTTTCTTGGGGACCTTCAATGCTGCAGAAATGTTTAGGTATTCTTCCCCAGATCTGTTCCTCGACACAATCCTGTCTCGGAACTCTAGGACAATTCCTTTCGACCTCATGATTTTGTTTTTTTGCTCGGACATGCAATGTCAACTGTGGGAACTTACAACCAATTAATTGCAGCATTACCACAAAAATGGAAGAGGCAGGTGGAAGGGGATAAAAGTAAGGAACTTGTATGTCGGCCTTATATTAAAGAACATAAATGGTTAAAGAAAAGTGTGATAAATAAAAACATATACCAATTTCATTTAAGGACCAAAAAACTTACAGCTATGCCATATAAATTGCAAAATAGTTGGGAAGAGATTTTCGATGTACCCATTCCATGGCACATGGTTTATGAATTGATACGCAAAACAACGCCGGATTCAAAACTTCGAATTTTTCAATTTAAATTATTGTACAAAATTCTTGCAACTAATAGAATGTTATATATATGGGGGATACAATCTTCCCAGCTCTGTAGATTCTGCTGTGAGGAGGCAGAGTCATTAGACCATTTATTTTGGTATTGTCCGCATGTAGCTCATTTTTGGTCACAGGTCCAGGAATGGTTAAAGAATTGCAACATTTGCGTAGAACTAACGCTACAGATAGCAATACTGGGGGATCTGAAAAGCCATAGTCAATCAATCAATAATATAATAAATATTTTAGCAAAAATGTTTATTTTTAATTTACAATCCGTGGAAGCTATGAGAATAGGAAGATTCAAATCTTTTGTGAAGCATCACAGCACAGTTGAAAAATATATGGCAAATAAAAATCTGAAATGGATGATGTTGGAAGATAGATGGGAAAGGTTGAGTGGAGCTGAAGGGTGGGACTAATAACAAGATAAACAATGTAGGGCATACGGGATCTGTGAAATGTGTATAGGTGCGGAGCTATTGTGAAATAGCACAGTTACAAGTGGAAATCAAACTGGATGGACAACAGAAATAGAGGAAGGACTAAGAACAAACAAGAGAGAACTATTATAAAGTAGACTGTGTCTGTAAAATGTGTATACGATGTATAAATTGAAGGTAAAAACAGAAATGTTTATCAGTTTACTCCAATTGGGGGATCGGTGGTAGGGTTTGCGGGGAATAATAATAAAGGTGTACTCTTTAAAAAAAAGTATGTATGTCTATGTAGGTATGTGTATGTATATATGTGTATATGTATGCATACGTGAATGGATATATATATTTACCCCAAAAAATATGGGGGATTGGAAATGATGCAGACAATTACATTGGAAGCAACATTCTTTCCGCAATATTAAGCTGATCCACCCCCCCAAGGGGAAAAAAAAAAAAAAAACTGTGGGAACTTATATAGACAGGTGTGTGCCTTTCCAAATCATGTTCAATCAATTTAATTTACCACATATGGACTCCAATCAAGTTGTAGAAACATCATCAAGGATGATCAATGGAAGCAGGATGCACCTGAGCTCAATTTCGAGTCTCATAGCAAAGGGTCTGAATACTTACGTAAATAAAGTATTAATGTTTTTTATTTTTAATAAATTTGCAAAACTGTCTAACCCTGTTTTCGCTTTGTCATTGTGGGATTTTGTCTGTAGATTGAGGGGGTTGGGGGGAGGAATCCATTTTAGAACAAGGCTGTAATGTAACAAAATGTGGGAAAAGTAAAGGGGTCTGAATCTGGAGAGACCGGGTCAGTCAATTACTAACACTGTTAGTAAAAGTATTTATCTTAAACACGCAATCTGTAGATTCGATTAGATAGATTGAAATTGTACGTTAAACATCATCGCATAGTTGACAGATATGTGTTGCGTAGAAACACGAAGTGGGTGGCCAGCAGAGATAGATGGGAGGGGCTGAGGGAAGCTGAGGGTTGGTATGTGGAATTGGAGACAAGTGGGATTGGAGTTGCTGTGTGAGAGAGAGAATGATGGTCAAAAGATAAAGGAGAAAAAAAGTACATTTGAATGAACACTAAGTGGCAGTGTTATTACAACTAATGCCTGTTTGCCTGAGGCTGATGCTGTGCAGGTGTTTGTACACATGCATATACACACACTCTCATTCAAATAAACACATAAAAGAACACACACATACATGTAATAGTGCCAGACATGTACACTAACATATAAAGTAGGCATTGCTGTTATGATTTCAGTTGTTCTTGATGTCCTTTGTTTTAAATTAATTTTATTTTTTATTTTTTTTTGCATTGTTTTCTGTTTTCTTCTGTCTTTTACTTTTTTTCTGATTGGTTGAGGGACAGCTATTGGGGAACTGTGGGACAGCAATTGGGGAACTGTGGGACAGCAATTGGGGAACTGTGAGCCAGCTATTGGGGAACTGTGAGCCAGCTATTGGGGAACTGTGGGGGATCTTGGAGGGTTTGGGCTTCGCAAGATTGTGATCATGAAAAAGGAAACTATGACATAGTAATATAATATATATCATGCACACGCACCCTCACACATAAGGATGGCTCTGAAAGACTGATACATGTTTGATAGTAGTAGTAGACACCCTCACACATAAGGATGGCTCTGAAAGACTGATACATGTTTGATAGTAGTAGTAGACACCCTCACACATAAGGATGGCTCTGTTGTAGAAAGACTGATACATGTTTGATAGTAGTAGTAGACACCCTCACACATAAGGATGGCTCTGTTGTAGAAAGACTGATACATGTTTGATAGTACTAGTAGACACCCTCACACATAAGGATGGCTCTGAAAGACTGATCCATGTTTGATAGTAGTAGTAGATACCCTCACACATAAGGATGGCTCTGAAAGACTGATCCATGTTTGATAGTAGTAGTAGATACCCTCACACATAAGGATGGCTCTGTTGTAGAAAGACTGATACATGTTTGATAGTAGTAGTAGACACCCTCATACATAAGGATGGCTCTGAAAGACTGATACATGTTTGATAGTAGTAGTAGACACCCTGACACATAAGGATGGCTCTGAAAGACTGATACATGGTTGATAGTAGTAGTAGACACCCTCACACATAAGGATGGCTCTGTTGTAGAAAGACTGATACATGTTTGATAGTAGTAGTAGACACCCTCATACATAAGGATGGCTCTGAAAGACTGATACATGGTTGATAGTAGTAGTAGACACCCTCACACATAAGGACGGCTCTGTTGTAGAAAGACTGATACATGTTTGATAGTAGTAGTAGACACCCTCACACATAAGGATGGCTCTGAAAGACTGATACATGGTTGATAGTAGTAGTAGACACCCTCACACATAAGGATGGCTCTGAAAGACTGATACATGTTTGATAGTAGTAGTAGACACCCTCACACATAAGGATGGCTCTGTTGTAGAAAGACTGATACATGTTTGATAGTGTCTTGATGCTGTACTGTTCGTCCTTCATGTTTTATTACTTTAATGTTACCCCTTCCTTGTGTTTTTTGTAATAAATAATTATATATATAAAAAGGGGTCTGAATACTTTCCGAATACACTGTATATAATTATAACCCACCCAAACTAGGCATATTTAAAAAATGGACATGATCAATGAAATTGCCTATTGTTGTGGCGAATATACATCCCTAGCAGATTGCTAAGTGGTAGCCTTCTTTATATGGATAATATTAAATGTAGGTAGGCTACTGTTTTTGCCAGGCAAAACTAGAGAACACGAAACAAGCTAATTCTGGTCACTGACTTGGATATGTGCACTTGATTTTGCACGCTAATGACTGGTCATTGGTCAAAAGTCAAGACGAGCAACTTATTGGTTCTGCAGAGCAGTTTAGATGTTTCTGAAATAGGCCTACAGCATTGCACCATAGTCCTGTTAGTGACCAGATCAAATAGGCAAAGATATACAATACAAATGGTAGGCTATATCTAGCCTATTTAATATACACTGCTCAAAAAATAAAGGGAACACTTAAACAACACAATGTAACTCCAAGTCAATCACACTTCTGTGAAATCAAACTGTCCACTTAGGAAGCAACACTGATTGACAATAAATTTCACATGCTGTTGTGCAAATGGAATAGACAAAAGGTGGAAATTATAGGCAATTAGCAAGACACCCCCAATAAAGGAGTGATTCTGCAGGTAGTGACCACAGACCACTTCTCAGTTCCTACGCTTCCTGGCTGATGTTTTGGTCACTTCTGAATGCTGGCGGTGCTCTCACTCTAGTGGTAGCATGAGACGGAGTCTACAACCCACACAAGTGGCTCAGGTAGTGCAGCTCATCCAGGATGGCACATCAATGCGAGCTGTGGCAAGAAGGTTTGCCTTCTTCCACCCACATATGCGATGACATCACCTGGTTTCAATGATGTTTCTAGAGACAAGATCTCTCTCATCATCACTCAATACCTAGGTTTACCTCCACTGTATTCACATCCTACCATACCTTTGTCTGTACATTATTCCTTTAAACTAGTTTATCGCCCCCAGAAACTTCCTTTTACTCTCTGCTCTAGTAGCTCTAGGCGACCAATTCTCATAGCTTTTAGCCGTACCCTTATCGTACTTCTCCTCTGTTCCTCTGGTGATGTAGAGGTGAATCCAGGCCCTGCAGTACCTGGCCCCACTCCTATTCCCCAGGCGCTCTCTTTTGATGACTTCTGTAACCGTAATAGCCTTGGCTTCATGCATGTTAACATTAGAAGCCTCCTCCCTAAGTTTGTTTTGTTCACTGCTTTAGCACACTCTACCAACCCGGATGTTTTAGCCGTGTCTGAATCCTGGCTTAGAAAGACCACCAAAAATTCAGACATTTTTATCCCCAATTACAATATTTTCAGACAAGATAGAACGGCCAAAGGGGGCGGTGTTGCAATCTACTGCAAAGACTGCCTGCAGAGTTCTGTTATACTATCCAGGTCTGTTCCCAAACAATTTGAACTTCTACTTTTAAAAATCCACCTCTCTAAAAACAAGTCTCTCACCGTTGCCGCCTGCTATAGACCACCCTCTGCCCCCAGCTGTGCTCTGGACACTATATGTGAACTGATTGCCCCCCATCTATCTTCAGAGCTCGTGCTGCTAGGCGACCTAAATTTGAACATGCTCAACACCCCAGCCACCCTACAATCTAAGCTTGATGCCCTCAATCTCACACAAATTATCAATGAACCTACCAGGTACCTCCCCAATTCCGTAAACACGGGTACCCTCATAGATATCATCCTAACAAACTTGCCCTCCAAATACACCTCTGCTGTTTTCAACCAAGATCTCAGCGATCACTGCCTCATTGCCTGCATCCGTAATGGGTCAGCGGTCAAACGACCTCCATTCATCACTGTCAAACGCTCCCTGAAACACTTCAGCGAGCAGGCCTTCCTAATCGACCTGGCCGGGGTATCCTGGAAGGATATTGATCTCATCCCGTCAGTAGAGGATGCCTGGTCATTTTTTAAAAATGCCTTCCTCACCATCTTGAATAAGCATGCCCCATTCAAGAAATTTAGAACCAGTAACAGATATAGCTCTTGGTTCTCTCCTGACCTGACTGCCCTTAACCAACAGAAAAACATCCTATGGCGTTCTGCATTAGCATCGAACAGCCCCCGTGATATGCAACTTTTCAGGGAAGCCAGAAACCAATATACACAGGCAGTTAGAACAGCCAAGGCTAGCTTTTTCAAGCAGAAATGTGCTTCCTGCAACACAAATACAAAAAAGTTCTGGGACACCGTAAAGTCCATGGAGAATAAGAACACCTCCTCCCAGCTTCCAACCGCTCTGAAGATAGGAAACACTGTCACCACCGACAAATCCACTATAATTGAGAATTTCAATAAGCATTTTTCTACGGCTGGCCATGCTTTCCACCTGGCTATCCCTACCCCGGACAACAGCACTGCCCTCCCCTCTGCTACTCGCCCAAGCCTTCCCCATTTCTCTTTCTCCCAAATACAGTCAGCTGATGTTCTTAATGAGCTGCAAAATCTGGACCCTTACAAATCAGCCGGGCTAGATAATCTGGACCCTTTCTTTCTAAAACTATCTGCTGAAATTGTTGCCACCCCTATTACTAGCCTCTTCAACCTCTCTTTCGTGTCGTCTGAGATCCCCAAAGATTGGAAAGCAGCTGCGGTTATCCCCCTCTTCAAAGGGGGGGACACCCTTGACCCTAACTGCTACAGACCTATATCTATCCTACCCTGCCTTTCTAAGGTCTTCGAAAGCCAAGTCAACAAACAGATTACCGACCATTTCGAATCACACCACACCTTCTCCGCTATGCAATCTGGTTTCAGAGCTGGTCATGGGTGCACCTCAGCCACGCTCAAGGTCATAAACGATATCGTAACCGCCATCGATAGGAAACAATACTGTGCAGCCGTATTCATTGACCTGGCCAAGGCTTTTGACTCTGTCAATCACCACATCCTCATTGGCAGACTCGACAGCCTTGGTTTCTCTAATGATTGCCTCGCCTGGTTCACCAACTACTTCTCTGATAGAGTTCAGTGTGTCAAATCGGAGGGTCTGTTGTCCGGGCCTCTGGCAGTCTCTATGGGGGTGCCACAGGGTTCAATTCTTGGACCGACTCTCTTCTCTGTTTACATCAATGATGTCGCTCTTGCTGCTGGTGATTCTCTGATCCACCTCTACGCAGACGACACTATTCTGTATACTTCTGGCCCTTCTTTTGACACTGTGTTAACAACCCTCCAGGCGAGCTTCAATGCCATACAACTCTCCTTCCGTGGCCTCCAACTGCTCTTAAATACAAGTAAAACCAAATGCATGCTCTTCAACCGATCGCTGCCTGCTCCTGCCCGCCTGTCCAACATCACTACTTTGGACGGCTCTGACTTAGAATATGTGGACAACTACAAATACCTAGGTGTCTGGTTAGACTGTAAACTCTCCTTCCAGACCCACATCAAACATCTCCAATCCAAAGTCAAATCTAGAATTGGCTTCCTATTCCGCAACAAAGCATCCTTTACTCATGCTGCCAAACATACCCTTGTAAAACTGACCATCCTACCAATCCTCGACTTCGGTGATGTCATTTACAAAATAGCCTCCAAAACCCTACTCAATAAATTGGATGCAGTCTATCACAGTGCCATCCGTTTTGTCACCAAAGCCCCATATACTACCCACCACTGCGACCTGTACACTCTCGTTGGCTGGCCCTCGCTTCATACTCGTCGCCAAACCCACTGGTTCCAGGTCATCTACAAGACCCTGCTAGGTAAAGTCCCCCCTTATCTCAGCTCGCTGGTCACCATAGCAGCACCTACCTGTAGCACGCGCTCCTGCAGGTATATCTCTCTAGTCACCCCCAAAACCAATTCTTCCTTTGGACGCCTCTCCTTCCAGTTCTCTGCTGCCAATGACTGGAACGAACTACAAAAATCTCTGAAACTGGAAACACCTATCTCCCTCACTAGCTTTAAGCACCAGCTGTCAGAGCAGCTCATAGATTACTGCACCTGTACATAACCCATCTACAATTTAGCCCAAACAACTACCTCTTTACCTACTGTATTTATTTATTAATTTATTTTGCTCCTTTGCACCCCATTATTTCTGTCTCTACTTTGCACTTTCTTCCAATGCAAACCAACCATTCCAGTGTTTTTTTTTAGTTTTTATCTTACTTGCTGTGTTGTACTCACTTCGCCTCCATGGCCTTTTTATATTTTTATTTATTTATACATATATCTGTTTGCCTTCACCTCCCTTATCTCACCTCACTTGCTCACATTGTATATAGACTTATTTTTTTTTTTTCACTGTATTATTGACTATATGTTTGTTTTTACTCCATGTGTAACTATGTGTTGTTGTATGTGTCGAACTGCTTTGCTTTATCTTGGCCAGGTCGCAATTGTAAATGAGAACGTGTTCTCAATTTGCCTACCTGGTTAAATAAAGGTTAAATAAAATAAAATAAATAAAAAACTGGCTGCGTGGAGAGAGTGATCCACAGAGACTCTGTGCCACAAAATGAGTGACAAAAATGTTATAAAACCTGGCCAGATCATTTAAAGCCATCAGTCTCAAGTCAAAGTCCAGAGGCTCCAAGTCATTTTATTTAGTAAAAACCTACACCTCTGGTTTCTGCATTGCTTGCTCTTTGGGGTTTTTAGGCTAGCTTTTTGTGAAGCACTTTGTCACAACTGCTGCAAAAAATGTTTTGCATTTATAAAATACATTTGGTTAATAAGAGTAATGGTAGTTGTGTGTGCAAGCTAGCTATATCTTTACATTAGTACCGTCTATCATGACTCTGTTGGTCCTGATCTGTTGGGACTACCTTGGAGACGTGTCCTGAGATCGAGCACTTGAGCCTTATCCATATATCTACAGTGTGCTTAGCTCTGGAGAACTGTGTCTTACAGCCGGTCCCCGTCTTGGCTTCTCAGCTGATGGTATGGAAAACAGCTGGCTCCATGTGAACTACAATCCCGATGCTCTGTTTTTAGCGTTTTCGTAACGTCGATAATCCTCGTTTACGATACGGTTTTGGAAACGTTTGGAATTTAAAGAAAATATTCAACACTTTTTGAATGTTTGTTTGTTTTTGTTGATCTTCGATTCCCTATACATTTTCCAGAGAGACAGTAAGTGAATTCTTCTTAAAGTAGCTAGGTAAGACAACTACTTATCACTCTCAGTACAGAGGGTAGTGCGTACGGCCCAGTACATCATTGGGGACAAGCTTCCTGCCATCCAGAACCTATTTACTAGTCAGAGGAAGGCCCAAAAAATTGTCAGACTGCAGTCACGCAAGTCATAGACTGTTCTCTCTGCTAACGCATGGCAAGCGGTACCGGAGCGCCAAGTCTAGGTCCAAAAGGCTCCTTAATAGCTTCTACCCCCAAGCCATAAAACTGCTGAACAATTAATCTAATCGTATCCCGGACTATCTAAATTGATATCCCCCCGTTTGTTTTTACACTGCTGCTACTCGCTGTTTATTATCTATGTCACTTTACCCCTACCTTCATGCGCAAATTACCTCAACAAACCTGTACCCCCGCAGATTGACTCGGTACCAGTTTTCCCTGTATATAGCCTTGTTATTGTTTTGTAATTTTATTGTGTTACTCTTTATTTTATTTTTTACTTTATTTAGTAAATATTTTCTTAACTCTATTTCTTGAACTGCATTGTGGGGGGGTACAGGTAACCATTTCACGCTAAGGTCTTCGCCTGTTTTTATTCCGCGCATGTTTAGTAAGAATTTGATTTAGTAAGCAAAACTAACCCACAATGTCAGCGCTATTCTATCATGGTCTACACACACAGCCCTCACATCATGGTCTACACACACAGCCCTCACATCAAGGTCTACACACACAGCCCTCACATCATGGTCTACACACACAGCCATCACATCATGGTCTACACACACAGCCATCACATCATGGTCTACACACACAGCCCTCGCATCATGCTCTACACACACAGCCATCACATCATGGTCTACACACACAGCCATCACATCATGGTCTACACACACAGCCCTCACATTTTTTGTAATTTAGCAGATCCAGAGCAACTTACAGCAGTGAGTACATACATTTTCGTCCCCTGTGGGAATTGAACCCACAACCCTGGCAATACAAGTGTCATGCTCTACCAACTGAGCCACACACAGAGCACCGGTGTTTCAGACGCTAAAGTGCTGCTAGTCGTCTTTCAAAGTAGCCCTAACCTCAGTGTTACTGTTATATTCACCAACAAAATACATTACAACTTTATTGTTCGCGTAAGTGTTCTCTCCTGTGCTGCCCTTTACAGGAAGAGTAAGTGTCCTCTCCTGTGCTGCCCTATACAGGAAGAGTAAGTGTTCTCACCTGTGCTGCCCTTTACAGGAAGAGTAAGTGTTCTCTCCTGTGCTGCCCTTTACAGGAAGAGTAAGTGTTCTCTCCTGTGCTGCCCTATACAGGAAGAGTAAGTGTCCTCTCCTGTGCTTCCCTCTACAGGAAGGAAGAGTAAGTGTCCTCTCCTGTGCTGCCCTATACAGGAAGAGTAAGTGTTCTCACCTGTGCTGCCCTATACAGGAAGAGTAAGTGTTCTCACCTGTGCTGCCCTCTACAGGAAGAGTAAGTGTCTTCTCCTGTGCTGCCCTTTACAGGAAGAGTAAGTGTTCTCACCTGTGCTGCCCTCTACAGGAAGAGTAAGTGTCTTCTCCTGTGCTGCCCTTTACAGGAAGAGTAAGTGTCCTCTCCTGTGCTGCCCTTTACAGGAAGAGTAAGTGTTCTCACCTGTGCTGCCCTATACAGGAAGAGTAAGTGTTCTCTCCTGTGCTGCCCTCTACAGGAAGAGTAAGTGTCCTCTCCTGTGCTGCCCTCTACGGGAAGAGTAAGTCTGTAGAGTTAGAGGATGTGAAGTTCCATCGGTGTGTCTGTCCCGCTTTGAGAACGACCGTACCTTCTCCCTTGAGCAAGACACTTAACCCCCTACAATCACTCCAGGGGACACTTCACCCCCTACAATCACTCCAGGGGACACTTAACCCCCTACAATCACTCCAGGGGACACTTCACCCCCTACAATCACTCCAGGGGACACTTCACCCCCTACAATCACTCCAGGGGACACTTCACCCCCTACAATCACTCCAGGGGACACTTCACCCCCTACAATCACTCCAGGGGACACTTCACCCCCTACAATCACTCCAGGAGACACTTCACCCCCTACAATCACTCCAGGGGACACTTCACCCCCTACAATCACTCCAGGGGACACTTCACCCCCTACAACCACTCCAGGGGACACTTCACCCCCTACAATCACTCCAGGGGACACTTAACCCCCTACAATCACTCCAGGGGACACTTCACCCCCTACAATCACTCCAAGGGACATTTAACCCCCTACAATCACTCCAGGGGACACTTAACCCCCTACAATCACTCCAGGGGACACTTCACCCCCTACAATCACTCCAAGGGACATTTAACCCCCTACAATCACTCCAGGGGACACTTAACCCCATACAATCACTCCAGGGGACACTTCACCCCCTACAATCACTCCAAGGGACATTTAACCCCCTACAATCACTCCAGGGGACACTTAACCCCATACAACCACTCCAGGGGACACTTAACCCCCTACCATCACTTCAGGGGACACTTCACCCCCTACGATCACTCCAGGGGACACTTAACCCCCTACAATCACTCCGGGGGACACTTCACCCCCTACAATCACTCCAGGGGACACTTCACCCCCTACAATCACTCCGGGGGACACTTCACCCCCTACAATCACTCCAGGGGACACTTCACCCCCTACAATCACTCCGGGGGACACTTCACCCCCTACAATCACTCCAGGGGACACTTCACCCCCTACAATCACTCCAGGGGACACTTAACCCCATACAATCCCTCCAGGGGACACTTCACCCCCTACAATCACTCCACTGCTGCTGACCCATAGCTTCCAGACCCTGGATCTTGCGGGATAAACTGGTAAGGTTGTTGTAGATTTGGACTCTAAAAGTTGTCAGAGCGTTCCACAGGGATAATGGTCCATGTTGACTCCAATGCTTCCTTCACTTGTGCCAAGTTGGCTGGATGTCCTTTGGGTAGTGGACCATTCTTGATACACATGGGAAACTGTTGAGTGTGAAAAACCCAGAAATGTTACAGTTCTTGACACACTCTAACTGGTGCGCCTGGCAGCTAGCCAGCAGCAAACAGTATGCCGCCATTACATTGCAGACAAAATGGCAATAGGCATTGGCTGGCCAACAGCGCCACCATGTGGTTAAAAACCAGTTTGAAGGAAAAAAGAGGATTTGTATGGTAGCTGCCCTGTATGCGAGGTGTACACTGGGTGGACAAAACATTAGGAAAACCTGCTCTTTCCATGACACAGACTGACCAGGTGATTCCAGGTAAAAGCTATGACCATTTATTGATGTCACCTGTTTAATCCACTTCAAATCAGTGTAGATGAAGGGAAGGAGACAGTTTAACAAATTTATTTTTATTTCTGTCAAATTTGTTTTAAACCACATGGTGGCACTATTGGGCATCTAATGTCAGTTGCCATTTTGTCAGCAATTTAACGCAGCTTATGAATATTTACTATAGTAATCTACATGGGGGGGGGGGGGGGGGGGGTAGATTCGATTTGTTCATACTTGTACGTGAACATTTTCTCCTCATGTTGATGTCCCATCACTTTGCAATAGGTCTGCATATCACTTTGCCTTTGAGATGGTCCAAGCATTTTGGATTCGTAGGAAAGTTGTCCAATCACATATGAATGTTGTGAGAATGAATGTGGTCAGAGGAGGCGGAAGCGTCGTCACTAGTGGTGGAGCCATGGAGAGAACACTATACATATTCCTGTACCAATTATACTAAGCCGTAGCTAAGGGCCCAGAGTTTTACCTGGTCAGGAAACCTCAGGGTCCTGTTGATAAACCCTGCTGTGATTTGTCCCACAAGTCAGACCCACCTGGTGTAGCACACAACCCTGGTCCCCGCAAGGCAGGAGGGCCCACAAGTTTTGGGTTTTCCCACCCAGAGGTCAGGCCCACCAGATAGCATATGAACAGTCATTTTTTTGTTTCTTCGAATTGCAGGAAGCAATTAAAAAGCTTTAAAACAGCAACATTTTCTCTGAGTCTTATGGCAAAATCGGTAAAATAGCATGACATTAGCTATTAAAACTGCAGCGTTTCCTCTCACCCCAAGGCAAAAAATAAATACATATATTTTTCATATATTTATTCATTTTTGGTGGGGGGGGGGGGGGGTCCTTGCTCGAACCTTGGGTTCGGCGAAATTGCACCACGCCACTGGTCAGACCATTGTTAGTGAAATTGAGGCAACCCCGTGTCTGTAGAGGTGACATTACTGGTGTATGTTCATGGGGAAAGCACAGTTCAAATGTATTGTCTATGCTTCTATGATGACAGTTAGTGATTGATTGTCATGTCATGTGAGAGACGGACAGCCTGAGGTGACAGTAGTAATATGTCCCAAGTGGCACCCTGTTCCCTATGTAGTGCCATAGGTCTCTGGTCAAAAGTAGTGCACTATATAGGGAGATATATGGTGCCATTTGGGACTAGTAGTGGTGTTGCAGGTAGAAATGCAGCCAACACACTCCCTGAGCTAAGCCTTTAGTGCAGGTCTAGTCTAGCGTTCTTTTGGCAGTTGGCGCCTTAGGTACAGTATGTAACATGACTTAACACTTTCACCACCTGGGTAATGTTCAGTAGTAACAAAACAGGAAATAATGTTTTGAAACAGAAACTGAATAGTATTATCTTGTCCAATAAGCACATTTTCTTTTTGTTGCAAAAATGTTTTGTCACATTGTTCCCAGAAGCACTGTTCTTGTCAGAAGTAGGAGAGCCAGTTGCCTAATAGCTAGTTGGCTCTCTCTTCAAGGCTCATTGTTCATCCATACTTTCTCTAAGTGGGAGAGGCTGGTCGGTTTAATTTAAGTTCCCACTGCGACTGCATTTTGTTGCAGTTTTACGTGATTGCTACGAGGTCAGATTTGGGAGCATGTCTAACATTTCCTACCATTTCCAAGCTGCAACTTTATTAAGTTGTATGAACATTAGTCAGCCCACTCAGAGACATAGAGTATAAACCCACCCATGGCCTAATTCAATCTCTGACCTTGTAAATGAGGAAGTTTGGGCAATAGGATGAAACATTTCTAGTAATTGAGCAGCAGCTGACAGTCCATTTTCTTTCTCCTTCCCCTCCGTTTTCTAGGCTGCTTTCCCATTGGGCCCTGGTCAAAAGTAGTGCACTACAAAGGGAATAGGGTGCCATTTGGAACATATTCCTAGTGGAAACCATAGTAACCATACAGTAGACTCAGAGCAGCAGATGCTTGTATAGGCTATGGGATACATGCTCAAAAGACCTTTATAAAAAACTAGACGGGTATGAGAACACATCACATATGTGGTTCCCACCAGTCTGGTGTTGTAGGCTAGCTAGCTTCACCAGAGACTTGTCCTTATTACAGATAACCTACAGGCAGACAGGGTCCCAGCCTCAGACCCAGCCAGCAAAAACTAGGCTGCCCTCTCTAGGCCTAAATGTGTGAGGTCTGGGTCTGTCTGAAGTTGCTTAGTTATAGCCTGGTCTCAGAATGTATGTTCTGTAGCCAGCTATTCTATCGTTATCATGTATGGCTATTACAGTGCAGTGTGAGAACAGGCTGTTTTTAATGAGACGTGCAGATATCAAAGCATGGGAAAAGTAGCTGTTTAAAGCACCACTAAGTACAGGGTTACACACGTATTCACCATGCAAACACCCTCTCTCTCTCAGGCGTCTTACTGGGAGTAGATGGGAGCCAACCAGGAACCCTGGAGTCTGTGTGTTCATTTACAGGGATGTTTTTTTAATGAATCCAAGGACCTATCAATCCAAGGACTGTCTATTTACTACACAAACCAACAAGTATGATAAGTAAAATGTGTTGTTTAGTCCAGGCAGTGTCAGTCAGGCATTCTGGCATCGTGGCTAAAGCAATACATTGTCCTGGGCTATTTCTAAGGTGATGAAACATCGTGTGATTTCTCTCTCGTGTCAGTCGTCCTGTCATGATTCTGATTACACTTTTTTTTTCTTTTCCCACTGATCTGGGGACAGTACAGTAATGTAAACTAGAGCCGTCTGGTTCCCTATAAAACACAGACACGATGTTTCCCTATAGGGACTGCTGTAGCATTTCCCTTTCTTTGAGCTTGTGTGGCCTGCCACTTCGTGACTGAGCCGTTGTTGCTCCTAGACGTTTCCACCTCACAATAACAACAGCACTTATAGTTGACTGCGGCAGCTCTAGCAGGGGACGAACTGACTTGTTGGAAAGCTAGCATCCTATGACGGAGCCTCGTTGAAAGTCCTGGAGCTCTTCCGTAAGGCCATTCTACTGCCAATGTTTGTCTATGGAGATTGCATGGTGGTGTGCTTGATTTTTACACCTGTCATCAACGGGTGTGGGTGAAATAGCCGAATCCACAAATTTGAAGGGATGTCCACATACTTTTGGCATAGTGTAGGAATATAAAATGCAAAACTGTCCTAATTCAAAAAACGTTTGCATACCTTAAGGGATACCTAGTCAGTTGTACAACTGAATGCCTTCAACTGCAATGTGTCTTCCGCATTTAACCCAACCCCTCTGAATCAGAAGTGTCTAATCACAGGTACTTAGGAGAATCAACAACTGAAATAGCATGGTTGAAGGCACTCCTGAGACACACATACCAATGGTAATTTCAGCAACCCATAACCAGAATGTTGCATAAAGATTACATTTCATCTTTATTTAATCTTTCCGGTTGCATTTGTTATGTCTGACCACAAGATTATACCAACGCTGTTCCCTGTCGCGTGCGTGTGTGTCTGTCTTGTCTTGTCTTGTCTTGTCTTGTCTTGTTTGTTTGTTTGTTTGTCTGTCTGTCTGTCTGTCTGTCTGTCTGTCTGTCTGTCTGTCTGTCTGTCTGTCTGTCTGTCTGTCTGTCTGTCTGTGTGTCTGTGTGTGTGTGTGTGTGTGTGTGTGTGTGTGTGTGTGTGTGTGTGTGTGTGTGTGTGCGCAGTGCCTGAAGATCACTGAGAAGAGTCGGATACATCACATCAGAATGGAGGTACGTACAGTACAGTACAGGAAGTATGCATCCAAAATGCCATCCTATCCTCTATATAGTGGACCCTGGTCAACGTTAGTGCACTTTAAAGGGAATCGGGTGCCGTTTGGGATGCCCATGATTCTAATCCGAACATTCTACATCAGTGTTTTTATATCTGTCCTCCTGGGGACCCGCGGGAGTGCACATCTTTCTGCCAGCCCAGCAGTAACTCACCTGACTCAGCCTACCGATCATATCAGCACTAACTCACCTGATTCAGCCTACCGATCATATCAGTAGTAACTCACCTGACTCAGCCTACCGATCATGTCAGCAGTAACTCACCTGATTCAACCTACCGATCATAACAGTAGTAACTCACCTGACTCAGCCTACCTATCATGTCAGCAGTAACTCACCTGACTCAGCCTACCGATCATGTCAGCAGTAACTCACCTGACTCAGCCTACCGATCATGTCAGCAGTAACTCACCTGACTCAGCCTACCGATCAAATCAGTAGTAACTCACCTGACTCAGTCTACCTATCATGTCAGCAGTAACTCACCTGACTCAGCCTACTGATCATAACAGTAGTAACTCACCTGACTCAGCCTACCTATCATAACAGTAGTAACTCACCTGACTCAGCCTACCTATCATGTCAACAGTAACTCACCTGACTCAGCTTACCTATCATGTCATCAGTAACTCACCTGACTCAGCCTACCTATCATGTCAGTAGTAACTCACCTGACTCAGCCTACCTATCATGTCAGCAGTAATTCACCTGACTCAGCCTACCTATCATGCCAGCAGTAACTCACCTGACTCACCTGTCAACTCATTGTCAAGCCATGATTGGTTGAGTCAGGTGTGTTAATGCTGGGCTGGACCAAAGACGTGCACCCCGGGCCGGCCGTTTAGGTTCCCAGGGTTGACTAGCGTTGGACAACACTGATCTGTATTGCCTGTACCATGTGCTGCCTGGTATTGGGCAACAGTTATTGGGGCAACACAGTGAAGTGTGATGGGAAACAGGATATTAACAACACATAAAGGACAAAACAACATGTGGCAACATCCTCTACAATACACAGAATATTTAGGGTTCCTCTCTCCAATGGTATCCTATTCATTATTTAGTGTAGTGCACTATTTTTGAGCCCTTGTGTGGCTTGGTAAACAGTAGTGCACTATGAAGTGAACACGCTGCCATTTGGAACACGTTTAATTTTTGACCGACCATCTCTAAACTCACCCCTACGACTAACTCTTACCCCAGGGGTGTCAAACTCATTCCATGGAGGGCCTAGTTTCTGCAGGTTTTTGGTGTTGTCTTTCAACTAAGACAACCAGGTGAGGGGAGTTCCTTACTGAGACCTAGACAGCCAGGTGAGGAGAGTTCCTTACTGAGACATAGACAACCAGGTGAGGGGAGTTCCTTACTGAGACCTAGACAACCAGGTGAGGAGAGTTCCTTACTGAGACCTAGACAACCAGGTGAGGGGAGTTCCTTACTGAGACTTAGACAACCAGTTGAGGAGAGTTCCTTACTGAGACCTAGACAACCAGGTGAGGGGAGTTCCTTACTGAGACCTAGACAACCAGGTGAGGAGAGTTCCTTACTGAGACCTAGACAACCAGGTGAGGGGAGTTCCTTACTGAGACCTAGACAACCAGGTGAGGAGAGTTCCTTACTGAGACCTAGACAACCAGGTGAGGAGAGTTCCTTACTGAGACCTAGACAACCAGGTGAGGGGAGTTCCTTACTGAGACCTAGACAATCAAGTGAGGAGAGTTCCTTACTGAGACCTAGACAACCAGGTGAGGGGAGTTCCTTACTGAGACCTAGACAACCAGGTGAGGGGAGTTCCTTACTGAGACCTAGACAACCAGGTGAGGGGAGTTCCTTACTGAGACTTAGACAACCAGGTGAGGAGAGTTCCTTACTGAGACCTAGACAACCAGGTGAGGAGAGTTCCTTACTGAGACCTAGACAACCAGGTGAGGAGAGTTCCTTACTGAGACCTAGACAACCAGGTGAGGAGAGTTCCTTACTGAGACCTAGACAACCAGGTGAGGAGAGTTCCTTACTGAGACCTAGACAACCAGGTGAGGAGAGTTCCTTACTGAGACCTAGACAACCAGGTGAGGGGAGTTCCTTACTGAGACCTAGACAACCAGGTGAGGGGAGTTCCTTACTGAGACCTAGACAACCAGGTGAGCGGAGTTCCTTACTGAGACCTAGACAACCAGGTGAGGGGAGTTCCTTACTGAGACCTAGACAACCAGGTGAGGGGAGTTCCTTACTGAGACCTAGACAACCAGGTAAGGGGAGTTCCTTACTGAGACCTAGACAAGCAGGTGAGGGGAGTTCCTTACTGAGACCTAGACAACCAGGTGAGGAGAGTTCCTTACTGAGACCTAGACAACCAGGTGAAGGGAGTTCCTTACTGAGACCTAGACAAGCAGGTGAGGGGAGTTCCTTATTGAGACCTAGACAACCAAGTGAGGGGAGTTCCTTACTGAGACCTAGACAACCAGGTGAGGGGAGTTCCTTATTGAGACCTAGACAACCAAGTGAGGGGAGTTCCTTACTGAGACCTAGACAACCAGGTGAGGAGAGTTCCTTACTGAGACCTAGACAACCAGGTGAGGGGAGTTCCTTACTAAGACCTAGACAACCAGGTGAGGGGAGTTCCTTACTGAGACCTAGACAACCAGGTGAGGGGAGTTCCTTACTGAGACCTAAACAACCAGGTGAGGGGAGTTCCTTATTGAGACCTAGACAACCAGGTGAGGGGAGTTCCTTACTGAGACCTAAACAACCAGGTGAGGGGAGTTCCTTATTGAGACCTAGACAACCAAGTGAGGGGAGTTCCTTACTGAGACCTAGACAACCAGGTGAGGGGAGTTCCTTACTGAGACCTAGACAACCAGGTGAGGGGAGTTCCTTACTGAGACCTAGACAACCAGGTGAGGGGAGTTCCTTACTGAGACCTAGACAACCAGGTGAGGGAAGTTCCTTACTGAGACTTAGACAACCAGGTGATGGGAGTTCCTTACTAAGACCTAGACAACCAGGTGAGGAGAGTTCCTTACTGAGACCTAGACAACCAGGTGATGGGAGTTCCTTACTAAGACCTAGACAACCAGGTGAGGAGAGTTCCTTACTGAGACCTAGACAACCAGGTGAGGGGAGTTCCTTACTGAGACCTAGACAACCAGGTGAGGGGAGTTCCTTACTGAGACCTAGACAACCAAGTGAGGGGAGTTCCTTACTGAGACCTAGACAACCAGGTGAGGAGAGTTCCTTACTGAGACAACCAGGTGAGGGGAGTTCCTTACTGAGACCTAGACAACCAGGTGAGGGGAGTTCCTTACTAATCAAGGACCTTTTTATCATCAATCAAGTACAAGGGAGCAGTGAAAACTCGCAGACACTCGGCCCTCCGTGGAATGAGTTTGACACGAGAGTTTTACCCTAACCCTAACCTCGTCCTCAGTCTAATTGTTACTGAATATAAGGGCATATTCAACAGAGAGAGAGCTGACTGGTGGAAGAGACTAGACTTGCCCTCACACAGTCCAATATCCACTTTTGCTTATTTTATATATATATTTTTTTCCTCACTAAGATCTCACATGTACTCGCTAATGTCTGTCCACTGATTACTAAAATCTCCTCTCATTTCCTTACTGTTAATGTGTCTGACTCATTGTTTTTGGGCTGGGCAGGACGTCCTCAGCTGCCTCTAGTTGATTTCTCTCTGCTTTCCTGCTCTCTCTCTCTCTCTCAATTTCCTCCTCTCTTCTCTTTCTCTCTCCATTTCCTTCTCTCTCTCTCTCTCCATTTCCGCCTCCTCCTCTCTGCCCATTTGATTAACTCTGATCATTTCCTCCTTAGGTTTAGATTACCAGCCTTGGACGCAGTAGGCAGTGTCAGTCAGCACCAGGCAGGTGTAAGGGCGGGGTCTACTCACGGAGGGGCGGGGTCTTCTCACTGAGGGGCGGGCTCTACTCACTGAGGGGCGGGGTCTACTCACTGAGGGGCGGGGTCTACTCACTGACCTACATGTGTGACAGGTGTTACTCATATGACATCATGGACCATCAGTGTCAACAAAATGTGTTTTTTTTTGTTCTGTTGAAAATCCATTCTCATTTCTGATAAATTCAAACGTATGAAGGCGCTCTTTCTCAAGAGTAAGACGTAGCTTTACATACAGAGATTGTAACGGTAGCTGATATTATATTCCGTTTAGCTTGCAATATGAGAAAGGCCATTTTGTAGTTGGTGTGGTTGAGCTGAGCCCCACAGGGGAAGAAAAGGACGCAGAAGTTGAGTTGACATCAGGGCCATGTAGTCCAGTGTTACAGCACTGGGCTGCGTCCTCAAATGGCACCCTATTCCCTAATATAGTGCCCTTTCTGAAAGCAGTGCACTATAGATGGAATAGGGTGCCATTTTGGATGCATTCCAGGTTGTATGTCTTTATGGGTCAAGTGGTTTGACAAGAGGATATGTTGTCACAAGGGAAGTTACTGTAATCGTGTTTCACATCAGCAGGTTACGATTCAGAAGTCAATCTTAGAATACGATAAAATGTATACACAAATGTTTATTTCTTCCCGTATGGCATATTTCTAATTTGTTGATTTTATTTGTATGTATATATTTGTGGTACTGTATCAGTTTCTGTTCAGTGTTATTGGATTATTGTTCAAGTGAATTCTGTGAAGGGTTGTTTATTTGGTATTTCCTCTCTTGGATGTGTTTTAGGGTCTATCCCAGATGTCCTTATCGTCATACCTGAGCGATGCATTTTACACTTTGCCATGAACTTGCTCTCTTGTCATGTCAAATGATTTTATTGTAATCCAATGAAACAAAATGTCCAGATGTTCAGTAGTCATGACGATAGGCAGACACAAATTAATAAAATTAAAATAAATGTGATGCCAATTGAAAACCGCTCTATCCACTCCAGGCATCTCTGTCCCCTTGTTTCCTGCGTCTGTCTGTCTGTCTGTCTTTCTGTCTGTCTGTCTCTGTCTCTGTCTCTGTCTCTGTCTCTGTCTGTCTGTCTATCTGTCTGTCTGTCTGTCTGTCTCTCTGTCTCTGTCTCTGTCTGTCTGTCTGTCTGTCTGTCTGTCTGTCTGTCTGTCTGTCTGTCTGTCTGTCTGTTTGTCTGTCTGTCTTAATCTGTCAGTCTACACACTGTTCTAATGCCCGTTTGAATAATCACTATTCTGCTTGGTAGTTGTATATCATTTAATCTCACTATTAAGGAGAATGTGAGTCAAACTGTGCAGCACTGCCACACACACACTCTCTGTTCAATCTGTTCTCTCTCTCTGTCTCTCTCTCTGTCTCTATGTTCTCTCTCTCTCTCTGTCTCTCTCTCTGTCTCTCTGTTCTCTCTCTGTGTGTGTGTGTGTTTCCACTCTGTTCTCTTTGGTCTCGCTCTCTGTCTATCACTATTAAGGAGAATGTGAGTCAAACTGTGCAGCACTGCCACACACACACTCTCTGTTCTATCTGTTCTCTCTCTCTGTCTCTCTCCCTCTGTCTCTCTGTTCTCTCTCTGTCGCTCTGTCTCTCTGTCTCTCTTTCTGTTCTCTCTCTCTCTCTCTCTCTGTCTCTCTCTCTCTCTCTCTCTCTCTCTCTCTCTCTCTCTCTCTCTCTCTCTCTCTCTCTCTCTCTGTCTCTCTCTCTGTGTGTGTTTTCTCTCTGTCTCTCTTTCTGTTCTCTCTCTATATCTCTCTGTCTCTCTCTCGCTTTCTGTTCTCTCTCTCTGTCTCTCTCTCTCTCTCTGTCTCTCTTTCTGTTCTCTCTCTCTGTCTCTCTCTTTTACGTTTACATTGCCAAAGCAAGTGAAGTAGATAATAAACAATCAAATTGAACAGTAAACATTACCCATAGAAGTTCCAAAAGACATTACAAATGTCATGTTATGTGTATATATACAGTGTTGTAACGATGTGCAAATGGTTAAAGTACAAAAGGGAAAATAAATAAACATAAATATGGGTTGTATTTACAATGGTGTTTGTTCTTCACTGGTTGCCCTTTTCTTGTGGCAACAGGTCACACATCTTGCTGCTGTGATGGCACACTGTGGTATTTCACCCAGTAGATATGGGAGTTTATCAAAATCGAGTTCATTTTCAAATTCTTTGTGGATCTGTGTAATCTGAGGGAAATATGTGTATCTAATATGGTCATACATTTGGCAGGAGGTTAGGAAGTGCAGCTCAGTTTCCACCTCATTTTGTGGGCAGTGTGCACATAGCCTGTCTTCTCTTGAGAGCCAGGTCTGCCTTCGGCAGCCTCTCTCAATAGCAAGGCTATGCTCACTGAGTCTGTACATAGTCAAAGATTTCCTTAAGTTTGGGTCAGTCCCACAGCTCTGCTATTCTGCCACTGTGTACTCTCTGTTTAGGGCCAAATAGTATTCTAGTTTGCTCAGTTTTTTTGTTAATTCTTTCCAATGTGTCAAGTAATTATATTTGAGTTTTCTCATGATTTGGTTGGGTCTAATTGTGTTGCTGTCCTGGGGGTCTGTTTGCATTTGTGAACAGAGCACCTGGACCAGCTTGCTTAGGGGACTCTTCTCCAGGTTCATCTCTCTGTAGGTGATGGCTTTGTTATGGAAGGTTTGGGAATCGCTTCCTTTTAGGTGGTTATAGAATTTAACCTGTCTAGCTTCCGGGTTCCGCTAGCTTAACCCCCCCCCCACATTCCACCGCGCGCGAAATTCAAAAAATAGTTTTTAGAAATATTTAACTTTCACACATTAACAAGTCCAATACAGCAAATGAAAGATAAACATCTTGTGAATCCAGCCAACATGTCCGATTTTTTTAAATGTTTTACAGCGAAAACACCACGTATATTTATGTTAGCTCACCACCAAATACAAAAAAGCACAGACATTTCTTTCACAGCACAGGTAGCTTGCACAAAACCCCCAAATAGAGATAGAATTAGTCACTAACCAAGAAACAACTTCATCAGATGACAGTCTTATAACATGTTATACAATAAATCTATGTTTTGTTCGAAAAATGTGCATATTTCAGATATAAATCATAGTTTTACATTGCAGCTACAATCACAAATATCACCAAAGCAGCTAGAACAATTACAGTGACCAACGTGAAATACCTAAATACTCATCATAAAACATTTATGAAAAATACATGGTGTACAGCAAATAAAAGACAAACATCTCGTGAATCCAGCCAATATTTCAGATTTTTTAAGTGTTTTACAGCGAAAACACAATATAGCATTATATTAGCTTACTACAATAGCCAACCACACAACCGCATTCATTCACCGCAAAGGTAGCGATAGCGAAAAAAACAGCAAAAGATATACATTTATTCACTAACCTTGACAAACTTCATCAGATGACAGTCCTATAACATCATATTACACAATACATATATGTTTTGTTCGAATATGTGCATATTTAACGGTACAAATCGTGGTTTTACAATGTGAATACGTAGCCAAACTGCACAAAATTATCCGGATATATTAGTGACACTCACCTAATCTAATCAAAGAACTCATCATAAACTTTACTAAAAAATACATGTTGTACAGCAAATGAAAGATACACTAGTTCTTAATGCAATCGCCGTGTTAGAATTCTAAAAATAACTTTAGTACGACATACAGCTTACGTTATAGCGAGACAGCGCCTGCAATGAGGGCGGAAAATAGTACTAAACATTTTACACAGAAATACGAAATAACATCATAAATGGTCCCTACTTTTGCTGAGCTTCCATCAGAATCTTGTACAAGGGGTCCTTGTCCAGAATAATTGTTGTTTGGTTTTAGAATGTCCTTTTCTCCTGTCGAATTAGCAACCAAAGCTAGCCAAGTGGCGCAAAGCTGTCCATCTTCACCAAACGCAGAGAACGGAAAACGCCAAAACTCCCGATAGACTTTCAATAATCTGATAAAACTATATTGGAAAAACCTACTTTATGATGATATTATCACATGTATCAAATAAAATCAAAGCCGGAGATATTAGCCGTCTATACCGAAAGCTTTTCAGAAGGCAATCCAGGGTTCCTTCCCGTGCCTTGCTGAACAAAGAAAATTTGGGGTCACGTCATTCCAAGAGCTCTTGTTTGACCTCAGATCAAGCTAGACACCCCATTCCACCTCTCACTACCTCTTGACATCTAGTGGAAGGCATATGAAGTGCATGTATATCCATAGATTTCAAGCAAATGAATAGGAAGGCCCTGGAACAGAGCCTTGATTTCAGATTTTTCACTTCCTGACTGGAAGTTTGCTGCAAAATGAGTTCTGTTACTCACAGATATAATTCAAACGGTTTTAGAAACTTGAGAGTGTTTTCTATCCAATAGTAATAATAACATGCATATTGTACGAGCAAGAATTGAGTACGAGGCAGTTTAATTTGGGAACGATTTTTTACAATATCCCAAAGAAGTTTTAACGTCTCTTTTCTGGATTTTGATAATTAATTAGCGGGTATCGGCTTAATTCTGATCTGCATGCGTTATTTGGTGTTTCACGTTTAACACAGAGCATATTTTTGCAAAATTCTGCATGCAGAGTCTCAATTTGGTGTTTGTCCCATTTTGTGAATTCTTGGTTGGTGAGCGGACCCCAGAACTCACAACCATAAAGGGCAATGGGTTCTATAACCGATTCAAGTATTTTTAGCCAGATCCTAATTGGTATGTCAAATTTTGATGTTCTCTCTCCCTCTCTGTGTTCTTTCTCTCTGCGTTCTCTCTCTTTCTCTCTCTTTCTCTCTCTCGCTCTCTGTTTTCTCTCTCTTTCTCTCTCTCTTTCTCTCTCTCGCTCTCTGTTTTCTCTCTCTTTCTCTCTCTCTGTTTTCTCTCTCTTTCTCTCTCTGTGTTCTCTCTCTTTTTCTCTCTCTCTGTTTTCTCTCTCTTTCTCTCTCTGTGTTCTCTCTCTCTTTCTCTCTCTCTGTTTTCTCTCTCTTTCTCTCTCTCGCTCTCTGTTTTCTCTCTCTTTCTCTCTCTCTGTTTTCTCTCTTTCTCTCTCTCTGTGTTCTCTCTCTCTCTCTCTCTCTGTTTTCCCTCTTTCTCTGTTTTCTCTCTCTTTCTCTCTCTCTGTTTTCTCTCTCTTTCTCTCTCTCGCTCTCTGTTTTCTCTCTGTCTTTCTCACTCACTCACTAACAGGTCCCTGGGTTCAATAAAAGTATGGAGGGCCCAGTAACAGAGCAGCCATTGTTCAGGTCTGCTGTGAGGGCCAGTCTGTTGTGAGGGCCAGTCTGTTGTGAGGGCCAGTCTGCTGCGAGGGCCAGTCTGCTGTGAGGGCCAATCTGAAGGGAAGGGATGTGGTGTGTACTGTACATACAGCATGAGGTCATGACTGGTGTTAGCAGGCCTCTGAGGTGAAGCTGCTAATCATGTTCTCCCGCGTGACACACACACACACACACACACACACACACACACACACACACACACACACACACACACACACACACACACACACACACACACACACACACACACACACACACACGTCAACCAGTAGTGTAGCTTCTGATCTAACGTACACTGAATATGGTCGATATGTCACGGCCGTTGAATGAAGAGGACAAAGCGCAGCGTGGTGAGCGTACATATTCCTTTTTATTAGAAATGACGCCGACAAAAAACAATAAACAATACAAAAACGACCGTGAAGCTTAAGGGCTATGTGCCACAAACAAAGTTAACTTCCCACACTGAAAGGAGGGAAAAGGGCTACCTAAGTATGGTTCCCAATCAGAGACAACGATAGACAGCTGTCCCCTGATTGAGAACCATACCCGGCCAAAACATAGAAATACAAAATCATAGAAAAGAAAAACATAGAATGCCCACCCCGAAGCACAAACTGACCAAACCAAATAGAGACATAAAAAGGCTCTCTAAGGTCAGGGCGTGACACGATAACAACAGTTTTCATTCAATGGAAATTTCCTCTGACATGAATGGTGACAGAGATGTAGACAAAGCCTACACCATACAAATGTTATCATCAGGAATTAGTATGTGTGACAGTTTATTTCATTTGATTCCTGTCGGTTGAATCAAGATTTAAACAAACACACAGACAAAACAATCCAAATCACATCATCTCTGTCTCAGATTGGTAGAAACACCCGCATAGCCGTTGTGTATTGTCTTTGGAGGCGTTTTGAGTGACAGAACTTAGTCTTTCAGGACGACAACAACAGCGTGATCAGGGCTGCTATTGTTGTAGATGGTCCTGTCACGACAACCTGGAATAACCGCTATCGTTGATCTGCGACTTTATCTTTGCAGTGGAAAAGGGTCAGTTGTAAAAGTGAATGTTTCTTTCGAAACAGTAATCATGGCTGGAATGGTGGTCTTGTTGACTAAGTCGATGACAACCCTTGGTTACCCAGTTTTCAGGCCTATGACATTTCAAAGTGTCCTTCGGTATCCAGGGAAGGTTTGGCAGGGTTGCTATGGTAATCCTTTAGTTTACCATGTGATGTGTGTCACATCAAAATAGTAATTTTCAGGCCTGCGTGTGAGTGTGAGAGACTGAGTGGGTGTCAATGGAGGTGTGTCAGAAAGCGACGTTCACCTGTGAATTCCTTAGTTACTCATCTGTCTGGAATCGACCCAATAAGCCATTGCCTTTACAGCTTGGCCTGAGGATGAAAACCATAGCACAGGGTCCTCATACTGAAGCGCAGGGCCATTGTTACCGGTGGGATCTGAACCTGGTCTCCCGGTCGGAAAACCAACGTCTATATCAAATTAAGTCAAATTTTATTGGTCACATACACATGGTTATCAGATGTTAATGCGAGTGTAGCGAAATGCTTGTTCTTCTAGTTCCGAAGGACAACCCTCTCTGCAGCACTCCACCAATCTCCCTCTGTGTCTCTTTCTCTCTGTCTCTCTCTCTGTCTCTCTCTCTGTGTCTCTCTCTCTGTGTCTCTCTCTCTGTGTCTCTCTCTTTGTCTCTCTCTATGTGTCTCTCTGTCTCTGTCTCTCTCTCTCTGTCTCTCTCTCTCTCTCTCTCTCTCTCTCTCAGGCTTTATAACAGTGGTATTATAATATGGACAGTGTTATATAGACTTTATAACAGTGGTATTAGAATATGAACAGTGTTATATAGACTTTATAACAGGGATATTATAATATGGACAGTGTTATATAGACTTTATAACAGGGGTATTATAATATGGACAGTGTTATATAGACTTTATAACAGTGGTATTAGAATATGAACAGTGATATTTAGACTTTATAACAGTGGTATTATAATATGGACAGTGTTATATAGACTTTATAACAGTGGTATTATAATATGGACAGTGTTATATAGACTTTATAACAGGGGTATTATAATATGGACAGTGTTATATAGACTTTATAACAGGGGTATTATAATATGGACAGTGTTATATAGACTTTATAACAGGGGTATTATAATATGGACAGTGTTAAATATACTTTTTTACAGTGGTATTAGAATATGGACAGTGATATATAGACTTTATAACAGTGGTATTATAATATGGACAGTGTTAAATATACTTTTTTACAGTGGTATTAGAATATGGACAGTGATATATAGACTTTATAACAGTGGTATTATAATATGGACAGTGTTATACAGACTTTCTTTATTTTAAAGTGTTTTTAATCCTGGCAATGAATTGCCTTGTGGAGACAAAGAGATGTGTTTACGGTGCATTTGGAAAGTATTTAGATCCCTTGACTTTTTCAACATTTTGTTATGTTACAGCCTTATTCTAAAATGGATGAAATAGATTTTTTCCCTCATCAATCTACATAAAATAACCCATAATGACAAAGATATTTATTTTTTATTGAAATTGTTGCAAATGTTTATATATATATATATATATATATATATATATATAAAAAAAACAGAAATATCCCATTGACATAATTATTCAGACTTTTTACTCAGTACTTTGTTGAAGCACTGTTGCCAGCGATTAAAGCCTCGAGTCTTCTTGGGTATGATGCTACAAGCTTGGCACACCTGTATTTGGGGAGTTTCTCCCATTCTTCTCTGCTGATCCTCTCAAGCTCTGTCAGGTTGGATGGGGAGCGTCACTGCACAGATATCTTCAGGTCTCTTCAGAGATGTTAGATTGGGTTCAAGTCCGGGCTCTGGCTGGGCCACTTAAGGACATTCAGAGACTTGTCCCGAAGCCACTCCTGTGTTGTCTTGGCTGTGTGCTTAGGGTCGTTGTCCTGTTGGAAGGTGAACCTTTTTCTCAATCTGAGGTCCTGAGAGCTCTGGAGCAGGTTTTCATCAAGGATATCTCTGTACTTTTCTCTGTTCATCTTTCCGTCAATCCTGACTCATCTCCTAGTCCCTGCTGATGAGAAACATCCCCGCAGCATGATTCTGTCACCACCTTGCTTCATCGTAGGGATGGTACCATGTTTCCTCCAGACGTGACGCTTGGCATTCAGGCCAAAGAGTTCAATCTTGGGTTCATCAGACCAGAGAATCTTGTTTCTCATGGTCTGAGAGTCCTTTAGGTACATTTTGACAAACTCCAAGCGTGCTGTCATGTGCCTTTTACTGAGGAGTGATTGGTGGAGTGCTGCGGAGGGGGTTGTCCTTCTCCTCCGATTGCTCGGTTTGGCCCAGGTGGCCAGCTCTAGGAAGAGTCTTGGTGGTTCCAAGCTTCTTCCATTGAAGAATGATGGAGGCCACTGTGTTCTTGGGGACCTTCAATGCTGCAGACATTTTTTGGTATCCTTCCCCAGATCTGTGCATCGACACAATCCTGTCTCGGAGCTCTACGGACAATTCCTTCGACCTCATGGCTTGGTTTTTTTCTCTAACATGCAATGTCAACTGAGGGAACTTATAGTTTTTTCAGTTTTTTTATTAGTAATATCTCTGCTAAAATGTCTAAAGACCTGTTTTTGCTTTGTCATTATGGAGTATTGTCTGTAGATTGATGAGGATTTTTTTATTTATTTAATCCATTTTTGTAATAAAGCTGTGACGTAACAAAATTTGTAAAAAGGGAAGAAGTCTGAAGGCACTGCCACGATGGAAACATGTGATTCAGCAGGTGATAGAGCTCAGAGTTGTTCCGTTGCACCTGCCCTGTACACACACACACACACACACACACACACACACACACACACACACACACACACACACACACACACACACACACACACACACACACACACACACACACACACACACACACACACACACACACACACACACACACACACACACAACCACACACAGGTGCGGCGTCTCACGGAACCACCACGATGTTTACCCACACATGGAACACTGCTGCCTAGCAACAGGCTTCGTGACAGAGAGGGAAGCCCTCCGGTTTGTTCATTCAGGACTCTGCTCCCCTAACCGTGACGTCAACACGAGTCACTCACCTTGGCAACGAGCCCGAGGCCCCTATAACCTGCTGAGGGAATTCTTTCACCTACACATTGACAGTTGAGAAAGATAAATAGTTGATGAATCACTTAGAGGAGAAGGTGCTGCCGTGCCAAATGCCTCCCTATTCCCTATATAGTGCCTGGTCAAAAAGTAGTGCGCTACATAGGGAATAGAGTGCCATTCAGGACACATCCAGTGAATGGAGAAAAAGGTGCCAATGGTGTTTTTACTAAGGAAACTCTAGAGCGAGTGAGCAAGACACAGGAGAAACCTGAATCGTTTTTACACCTCTAGAAATGAACAGACATTCTTTGACATGTGTGTGAGAAAATTTCCACTCACACACACTGAACAGTATTTGCCTACGTTGAGCTGAATGGTCAACTGTTTGGCCTTTGAACCCGGATGTTATAACACACATCCTATGTATTGATGTTAAGGTCTGAAAGGCAGTCTTTTTTTGGTGCCCAATGTGAAAAACTGCCATAATCTGTTTCTGTCATGAAGAGCTTATGTTCAACTCATATTCCCATCTCAAGAGATATTAAATGAATAACAAAAATACTATAGTAAGTGCCTATTAAGTGCAAAATAAAGTAACAGGTTGACTGTAACAGGGTTGATGATTTAATCTAAAATCAGCCATCGATCCCAGTGTGACAGGGGAAATGGAAGATTGTGATGTGCAACAGAGAGGGGGAATTGAATGCAAGATTTTTTTTAAATAAGGAGAGAGTGGCTAGCGCTCTGACCAGAAGTTATACTTCTAGTGTAGCAGGATATGAAAGCCCCAGTTGTAGCCCCAATGTTAGGCTGCTGGAATTCAGTTCTTAAAAATCACCTGCCTAATGGGGCAACCACAGGGCAGGCTCAACTTGCCTGGCTATACCATAAATGCCAGAAATCGTCTGTCTTTCACTTAACCTCTTACTGCAGTGGGCTAAATCAAGTGATTCTTGGTACAGCAGTCTTAAACAAATCTACTTTGAAACAAAAGTATCCACCTCACACACGTGGTTACGGGCTTAAAAAAAGAAGACATCTGTACCATGTCAGATATAGAGTTGAAATGTATTACATTTTTAAGTTTGCATCCCACTATTACACTTTATATACGTCACATAAGACTGAAATATAAAACAACGTTTTAGGTAGAAACACCGAACTTTCTGCATTTAAAAAAAAATATATGTTTACTAATTATGAAATTATGAAAAATATGGATAACTTTCCACCCATGAGGCCACTAAGTAATTTGCCGGAAAGGGGACGAAGCAGAAATATCAGTTTGAGACGAGGCCTGCTGAAATTGTTTGCAGTTTAGTTGTGCTGTTTTTAACTCTACGTACATGACTGTGTGCTGTGTAACACTAGTGTAGGCCTATGTGATGGTAGGTCACACAGCATTGTGAAGTTCAACCTCACACAGTCATTATTAACATTCTGTGTCATGGTGACAAAGTGCACCATGACACAGAGTTTGGTTCCTTTGCCATGTTGACTTATACAGCATGTGATAGGCTGTGTTTTGATACGATGTTGTCCTGGAAACCAACGCTGTTGTCCTGCCTCATAAGATACTGCTGATCAAACTCTCAGAGCTCAGTGAGAATGTAAATGTCATACTACTGGATAGTAACGTTGATTGACACAGGGCCGCTAATTACATCAAACTCGTACTAAAGATATCAACTCAGCAAAAGAAGAAACGTCCCTTTTTCAGGACCCTGTCTTTGATGGTGGCAGCATCATGCTGTGGGGATATTTTTCAGGACCCTGTCTTTGGTGGTGGCAGCATCATGCTGTGGGGATATTTTTCAGGACCCTGTCTTTGGTGGTGGCAGCATCATGCTGTGGGGATATTTTTCAGGACCCTGTCTTTGGTGGTGGCAGCATCATGCTGTGGGGATATTTTTCAGGACCCTGTCTTTGGTGGTGGCAGCATCATGCTGTGGGGATATTTTTCAGGACCCTGTCTTTGGTGGTGGCAGCATCATGCTGTGGGGATATTTTTCAGTGGCAGGAACAGGGAGACTAGTCAGGATTGAGGGAAATATAAACGGAGCAAAGTACAGAGAGATCGTTGATAAAAAACCTGCTCCAGAGTGCTCAGTACCTCAGACTAGGGGTGAAAGTTCACCTTCCAACAAGACAATGACCCAAAGCACACAGCCAAGACAATGCAGGAGTGGCTTCGGGACAAGTTTCTGAATGTCCTTAAGTGGCCCAGCCAGAGCCCGGACTTGAACCCGATCGAACATCTCTGGAGAAACCTGAAAATAGCTGTGCAGCGATGCTCCCCATCCAACCTGACAGAGCTTGAGAGGATCTGCAGAGAAGAATGGGAGAAACTCCCCAAATACAGGTGTGCCAAGCTTGTAGCGTCATACCTAAGAAGACTCAATGCTGTAATCGCTGGCAAAGCTGCTTCAACAAAGTCCCGAGTAAAGGGCCTGAATACTTATTTACGTGTGATATTTCAGGGTTTTTTTTGGGGGGGGGGGGGGGGGGGGGGGGATTTGCTAAATGTTCTAAAAACCTGTTTTTGGGGTCATTATGGGGTATTGTGATGTCATTATGGGGTATTGGGATGTCATTATGGGGTATTGGGATGTCGTTATGGGGTATTCTGTTTAGATTGATAAGGGGGAAAAACAATTGTATTCAGAATAAGGCTGTAACCTAACAAAATACATTCCGAATCCACTGTAGGTAAGGGTTTGTACAGCTGAAATTATGTCAGCTAAACTGTGAGGGTCAGGAGTTTTTCCTGGGCCAGGAAGTAGAAGTTCTGACATGAGTGGACATAGAATACAGTGACATGCATTGGTGGAAAAAATACCCAATTGTCATACTTGAGTTCATTAGGTACACCACCCCGTTCACGAAAATGGTTCGCTCCTACAGACAGTGAGTCACGTGGCCGTGGCTTGCTATATAAAGCAGGCAGACAGGCATAGAAGCTTTCAGTTACTGTTCAATTTGAATGTTAGAATGGGCAAAACGAGTGACCTAAGCGTCATTGAGCGTGGTATGATCGTCAGTGCCAGGAGCGCAGGTTCCAGTATCTCAGAAAAATCCGGCCTCCTGGGCTTTTCACACACGATAGTGTCTAGGGTTTACCAAGAATGGTGTCACAAACAAAAACCATCCAGTCATGCGAAGTCCTGTGGGCAAAAACAGCTCGTTGATGAGAGGTCGAAGGAGAATGACAAGAATCGTGCAAGTTAACAGGAAAGGCCACATACAGACAAACAACGACGCAGTAGAACAGTGGTGTGCAGAACTATATCTCGGAACGCACAACTTGTCGGTCCTTGTTACGGATTGGCTATTTGCAGCAGACGACCACACCGTGTTCCACTCCTATCAGCTAAAAACAAGAAGAAGCTGCTCCAGTGGGCACGTCATCATCAACACTGGACAATTCAGGAGTGGAAAAACATTGCCTGGTTCGACGAATCCCAGTTCCTGTTGCGTCATGCTGATGTCAGAGTCAGGATTTGGCGTAAGCAGCATGAGTCCATGACCACATCCTGCCCGGTGTCAACGGTACCGTCTGGTGGTGTAATGGTGTGGGGAATGTTTCCATGGCACACGTTAGGGTCCCTTGATACCAATTGAGCAACATTTGACTGCCACATCTTGTAGAGTCCTGCACCAAATAATTCATGATGTTCTGGAGGCAAAGTACTAGCTGGGTGTACCTAATAAACTGGCCACTGATTGTATACTGTAGGCCTATGTAGCTTATACTGTATTTATATTTTGATGCATCTTTTTCTCCTTGGGGATCGAGCTGCTTCCCTGTCTCACCCCACAGCCCCGGGGGAAAGAACTGTAATTTTAACAGCACACCTGTTTACATGAATTTTATAACATTGTATGTTTCCCCAACACACCTCTCTCTGTCTCTCCATCTCGCTCTCTCACTCTCTCTCTCTCTTCTCTCTCTCTTTCTTTCTTTCTTTCTCTCTCTCTCTGTCTTTCTCCTTCTCTCCCTCTCTCTCTCTCGCTCTCTCTTTCAATTCAATTTCAATTCAGTTCAATTCAAAGGGCTTTATTGGCATGGGGAACATATGTTTACATTGCCAAAGCAAGAAAAAATAGATAATAAACCAAAGTATTTTTTTTTTTTAAATGAACAGTAAATAAACTCAGCAAATAAAGAAACGTCCCTTTTCAGGACCCTGTCTTTAAAAGATAATTAGTAAAAATCCAAATAACTTCACAGATCTTCATTGTAGCACGTGTAACAACACCTGCACAGGATCGGTACATCCGAACATCACACCTGTGGGACAGGTACAGGATGGCAACAACAACTGCCCGAGTTACACCAGGAACGCACAATCCCTCCATCAGTGCTCAGACTGTCTGCAATAGGCTGAGAGAGGCTGGACTGAGGGCTTGTAGGCCTGTTGTAAGGCAGGTCCTCACCAGACATCAATGGCAACAACGTCGCCTATGGGCACAAACCCACAGTTGCTGGACCAGATGCCCAGAGTCCCTGTACCAGTACTTAATGCAGCTGGTGACCACACCAGATACTGACTGTTACTTTTGATTTTGACCCCCCCCTCCTCCTTTGTTCAGGGACACATTATTCAATTTCTGTTAGTCACATGTCTGGAAGTTAATTCTGTTTGTCTTAGTTGTTGAATCTTGTCATGTTAATACAAATATTTGCACATGTTAACCTGTTGAGGCTGGGGGCGCTGTTGTCACTATTTATGGTAATCGTGTAATTTTTGAAACGGCTTCCTACAAAATTCTTGATCGTACAATATGCATATTATTATTATTATTGGATAGAAAACAGTCTATAGTTTCTATAGGAGTTGAAATTTTGTCTCTAAGTGGAACAGAACCCATTCTACAGCAATTTCCCTGACATGGAGTCAGATTTCATAAATTTTGGCCACTGTTCTGGAGTCAGTTTTAAAGCCAATGTTATTCCTATGAGTATACGAACACTGCTTACGTCTTCCCCTGGATGCCTTTACGTGATGACGATTTGAATGGGGTCGATTGCGCGTTCACAGGCACTATAAATTAAAAAACCCTGTAGCTAGTAAGTCTTTTGCAGCTGCGTCATGCGCGTGGAGGACACCGACCCGCACCTGTTCCAAGCATTAGTGTTGGGAGTAATCTTTCTCCGGTCATGTTAAGACTCGTTATAGGAGTTAAAAACATCATAAGGTAGTTAATTTAAAGCGTTTTATAGCAATTTATATCCGTTTAGTGCGATTTTGGGACATTTATTTCTGAAACGCTGTGAATCGCTGGGCACGCTTCCAGTTCATGCTGAACGCAGTTGGCATTTCCACATGGCAAGAGGACAGCTTTCCACCAAAAGACGATTAGACCCAAGAAAGGATCCTTTGCCCAAGATACTGATGGAAGAACAGCTCAAAGTAGGACATTTTTATTATGATAAATCGTGTTTCTGTCGAAAAATGTTAGTGGCTTAGGACGCCATGTTTTTTGACGTAGCTTCGCTTGGCGCAAACTGTATTGAAAAGTAAGGATAATTTAAAAAATGTAATTCCGCGATTGTATTAAGAATTAAATTGTCTATCAATCGCTGTCCACCCTATATTTTTTAGTCACATTTATGAGTATTTATGTATACGAGTAGATCACTGTCTAATATGGCGCACGGACATTTTCTCACCAGCTGGGCTACTTTCCCCATTGTCTAACCATGATTTTGGTGGCTAAATATGCACATTTTCGAACAAACTGTATATGCATGTTGTAATGTGATGTTACAGGGGTGTCATCTGAAGAATTCTGAGAAGGTTAGTGAAAAAAATAATATATTTTGGCGATGTTTACGTTATCGCTCACTTTGGCTAGAATTAATGCTGGGGTAATGTTTGCACATGTGCTATGCTAATATAACGATTTATTGTGTTTTCGCTGTAAGACACTTAGAAAATCTGAAATATTGTCTGTATTCACAGGATCTGTGTCTTTCAATTAGTGTATGCTGTGTATTTTTACGAAATGTTTGATGATTAGTAAGTAGGTAAACACGTTGCTCTATGTAGTTATTCTAGTCCATTTGTGACGATGGGTGCAATTGTAACCTATGCCATCTACCTGAAATATGCACATTTTTCTAACAAAACCTTTCCCATACCATAAATATGTTATCAGACTGTCATCTGATGAGTTTTTTTCTTGGTTAGGGGCTATAAATATCTTAGTTTAGCCGAATTGGTGATAGCTACTGGTGTTGGTGGACAAATATAAGATGGTGGATTATGCTAATGTGTTTTTAGGTAATAGATTTACATCTTGTCACGATCGTGTGGGGGATTGACGGACCAAAACGCAGCAGTTGGAAAATAAGCCATCTTCTTTTATTTAAGAAGAAGGAGAACGAAACAAAAACACTTAAACACTAAACAAAAACAAGAAAACGACCGTGAAGCTACAAACGTTGTGCACATACATACAGGCTACAAACGTTCTACATAGACAATTACTCACAACCAATGAGAGCCTATGGCTACCCTAAATAAGGCTCCCAATCAGAGACAACCGAAATCAGCTGTCTCTAATTGGGAACTCATTCAGGTAACCATAGACTCTCCTAGACAACTAAACATACATAGACAACGCTAGACATCTACACTCAACACAAACCCATATACTACACCCCATAACCCCTTTACCATATAAACACCCAAAACTAACAAAAACATAAACATTCCCCATGTCACACCCTGACCTAACTAAAATAATAAAGAAAACAAAGAATACTAAGGCCAGGGCGTGACACATCTTTACATATTGTGTCTTCCCTGTAAAACATTTTAAAAATCGGACATGTTGGCTGGATTCACAAGATCTGTGTCTTTCATTAGCTTTATTGGACTTTAATGTGTGAAAGTTAAATATTTAAAAAAAAAATCGCGGCTCTGCCTTTTCAGTGGGGGTGGGGGGGGAGTGCCGCTAGCGGCACCCTCATCCTAGACAGGTTAAGTTTGCTGAAAATAAACACAGTTGACAGTGAGAGGACGTTTATTTTTTTGCTGAGTTTATTAGTTCAAGTACAAAAGGGAAAATATATCAACATAAATATGTGTTGTATTTACAATGGTGTTTGTTCTTCACTGGTTGCCCTTTTCTTGTGGCAACAGGTCACAAATCTTGCTGCTGTGATGGCACACTGTGGTATTTCACCCAATGGATATGGGAGTTTATCAAAATTGGATTTGTTTTTCAAATTCTTTTTTGGGTCTCTGTAATCTGAGGGAAATATGTGTCTCTAATATGGTCATACATTGGGCAGGAGGTTAGGAAGTGCAGCTCAGTTTCCACCTCATTTTGTGGCACATAGCCTGTGTTCTCTTGAGAGCTAGGTCTGCCTACAGCGGCCTTACTCAATAGCAAGGCTATGCACATTGAGTCTGTACATAGTCAAAATTTGCCTTAATTTTGGGTCAGTCACAGTGGTCAGGTATTCTGCCACTGTGTACTCACTGTTAAGGGCCAAATAGTATTCTAGTTTGCTATGTGTTTTAGTAAAATCTGATTTTTGTTCATAACTTTGACAGGATCTTCTACATCTGAAAAGGATCAGGACTTTAAAACTTCTTGTCAATAGGGGGGCGCTGTTTTCACTTTGTAAAAAATCGTGCCCAAATTAAACTGCCTCGTACTCTATTCTAGATCATACTATATGCACATTATTATTACTATTGGATAGAAAACACTGTGAAGTTTCTAAAACTGTTTGAATTATATCTGTGAGTAAAACAGAACTCATTTGGCAGCAAACTTCCATACAGGAAGTGAAAAATCTGAAAACGAGGCCTGGGCCTGCCTATTCAACTGGCTTTTATTTATCGATATGTATGCACTTCATACGCCTTCCACTAGATGTCAACAGGCAGTGGAAGGTGGAATGGGGTGTCTAGCTTGATCTGAGGTCGAATAAGAGCTTTGGAGTGACAGGTCCGGTATTTTCTTTGTCTTCGAAGGCACGCGGGGGAGCTCGACATTGTCTTCTGAAAAGCTTTCGGTATACACGGCGAATATCTCCGGCTCTGATTTTATTTGATACATATGATAATAACATCATAAAGTAGGTTTTTTCAACCGAGTTTTATCAGTTTATTCAACGTTTATTGGGACTTTTGGAGTTTTCCGTTCTTTGCGCCAAGAGAGGATGGGAATGTTAGCAACCTTGGCTAGCATTGTGGCGCGAATTCGACAGAAGAAATGGACATTCTAAAACCAAACAAAGATTTACTCTGGACCAAGGACTCCTTGTACAACATTCTGATGGAAGCTCAGCAAAAGTAAGAAAACATTTATGATGTTATTTCGTATTTCTGTGTAAAATGTTGACTCCTATTCTCCGCCGTGTTGGTGAGTGCTGTCTCACAAGCTGTATATTATGGTAAAGTTATTTTTTTTTTATCTAACACAGCGGTTGCATTAAGAACCAGTGTATCTTTCATTTGCCATACAACAAGTATTTTTATGTAAAGTTTATGATGAGTTCTTTGGTCAGATTAGGTGAGTGTCCAAAATCTCTCCGGAGATACTGGTGAATCGTTGCTACGTATTCACAATGTATAACCAGGATTTGTAGCTATAAATATGCACATTTTCGAACAAAACATAAATGTATTGTATAAAATGATGTTATAAGACTGTCATCTGATGAAGTTGTCCAAAGGTTAGTGATTAATTTTATATCTTTTGCTGGTTTTTGCGAAAGCTACCTTTGCGGTGAATAAATGCGTTTGTGTGTTTGGCCATTGTGGTAAGCTAATATAATTCTATATTGTGTTTTCGCTGTAAAACAATTAAAAAATAGGAAATATTGTCTGGATTCACAAGATGTTTATCTTTCATTTGCTGTACACCATGTATTTTTCATAAATGTTTTATGATGAGTATTTATGTATTTCACGCTGCTCTCTGTAATTATTCTGGCTGCTTTAGTGCTATTTTTTATGGTTGCTGCAATGTAAAACTATGATTTATACCTCAAATATGCACATTTTCGAACAAAACATAAATGTATTGTATAACATGTTATAAGACTGTCATCTGATGAAGTTGTTTCTTGGTTAGTGACTAATTTTATCTCTATTTTGTCAGTTTTGTGAAAGCTACCTATGCGGTGGAAACATGGTGAAAATATGTGGTTGTGTGTTTGGCTATTGTGGTTAGCTAATAGAAATACATATTGTGTTTTCGCTGTAAAACAATTAAAAAATCGGAAATGATGGCTGGATTCACAAGATGTTTATCTTTCATTTGCTGTATTGGACTTGTGATTTCATGAAAATTATATTATATGATATCCCTGTCCTGTTAGGCTAGGCTATGCTAGTCAGCTTTTTTGTTGAGGCGGATCCCGGATCCGGGAGAGAGAAGCGGTAGAGGTTTAACAGCTGCAGTACATATAGTCCCATTCCACCAGAACACTCTTCGGTTTTCCTCTTTGCTACTGAATATATTTGTCTTTTCCTTTTTTCTTGTTCCTCCGGACATTTGATTGGACGGCGTCTGGCTTTCTGCTCTGCCCGTGTCGTCTTTTGGAACCAAATGACATTTTAGCACGAGCAAAACAAAGATATAGGGTGAATTATTTTTGAATGACTGATTGTGTAAAAACCTTGTGCGGCTTCCGGATTGCAAGCATTTGTGCTCTGAGTCCGCATGCAAACCATCCCTCTAAATAGGGCTATCTATTTCTGTTGGGCTGCAGGGAAACATGTGTTTGACATCAGTGTCACTCTCAGATGTTGTTCAGTGGTGCGGTAGTAGGTTTTTCTATCTGTCCCCTAAGGAGCTTCTGTCCCGCTCCACTAGGGGAGATGGAGGAAGAGCTAGCGTTAAAAAAAAATGTTTTTTACGCCCAACTGTTGAAACTGTTGAAACTAGTTACCAAGGCCTTAGTAGAGTATAATACAGTACAGTACAGCAGAGCACAGTACAGTAGAGCACAGAACACAGTACACTACTGTACATTATAGAGGTCTATGTTTTATCTAAATAGATGTCAATGTTTGGGCTCTTGGAGGGTGGGATCCCCCCTGCTGGCTATGCATTTTAATACTCTATATTTTTTCTTTAAGTGTGCACTTTTCCACTACCCACATGGTGGTCCTCTGTAGCTCAGTTGGTAGAGCATGGCGCATGCAAGTTTAAAATTGAGATAGCCTCAGTGGTGCTGCCTGTGACAGTCATAATGGCACAGAAACAAAGACTAGACCTCTATATACCTCTATGGTGTAAATTGTTTAGGTCATGACTGTTTTGGTTTGGACAATTTTGATTTAATCCCCATAGCTAACATATGGTTGGCTGTCTTTTATTTGGACAGATGTACATCCCAGAAAACATGTATTTGAGTCCCAAAACCGTACTTTACATATTTCTTGAAATATAAGAGGTTCGGTAGTGAATTTCTTAAAAATACATGAAGATTTACCAACTTGCTCACTCATTTTCTCCTAAATGTTTGCAGACAAACTACTCATCATATAGCTATGCTGGAGATGGGTGTAATCCCATATGTTTGTTGATGCCTTGGATTGAATTAGAACATATCATGATAGAAATGAATTACGTAAATTTGGAGACCCCTATGTTTTTTTAATATAGTTTTTTTGGGGGTTTGGACTGCAATTTGTACTGTAGAATGACTCATATAAGGGTTCATTGGAAGATGGAACCGACAGAGAGGGCTGCCTCGCTTCTAGCTCTTAGGAAACTTTGAAGTATTTTTTATTTATTTATTACAATGTTAGCCCATAAAATGTTAAGTGTTATTACATACAGACGGAAAATAACTATTGGATATCAGAGCGTCTTAAACTGACCAACACTACGACCAGGAATACGACTTTCCCGAAGCGGATCACTTGTCCGAACCGCCCAGGGCATTTGAACTGATTCCAGAGGCTGACCCAAAACAACGCCTCCGGGGAAGAGGAAGACAGAGCGGTCTTCAGGTCAGGCTTTGGAGGCTCGCACACCACCCACTGCTTCTGAGTATATTACTCGCTAATGTCCAGTCTCTAGATAACAAGGTCAACGAAATCAGGGCAAGGTTTGCTTTCCAGAGAGAAATCAGGGATTGTAACATACTCTGTTCCACGGAAACATGGCTCTCTCAGAATATGCTGTCGGAGTCAGTACAGCCACCTCGATTCTTTGTGCGTCGCGCTGATAGGAATAAACATCTCTCCGGGAAGAAGAAGGACGGGGGAGTATGTTTCATGATTAACTACTCATGGTGTAATTGTAACAACATACAGGAACTCAAGTCCTTTTGTTCACCTGACCTAGAATTCCTCACAATCAAATGCCTACCATAATATCTCCCAAGATAATTATTTTCGGTTATTGTCACAGCCGTGTATATCCCCCCTCAAGCCGACACCACGGCGGCCCTCAAGGAGCTTCACTGGACTTTATGCAAACTGGAAACCATATATCCTGAGGCTGCATTTATTGTAGCTGGGGATTTTAACAAAGCAAATTTGAGAACAAGGCTTCCTAAATTATATCAGTATACTGACTGTAGCACTCAGGCTGGAAAAATACTGGATCACTGCCACTCTAACTTCCGCGATGCATACAAGGCCCTCCCCCTCCCTCCTTTCGGCAAATCTGACCACAACTCCATTTTGCTCCTCCCTTCCTATAGGCAGACACTCAAACAGGAAGTACCGTGCTAAGGACTATTCAATGCTGGTCTGACCAATCGGAATCCACACTTCAAGATTGCTTTGATACGCGGACTGGGATATGTTCTGGGTAGCCTCAGAGAATAATATCGATGTATATGCTGATTCGGTGAGTGAGTTTATAAGGAAGTGTATAGGAGATGTTGTACCCACTGTGACTATTGAAACGTACCCTAACCAGAAACCGTGGATTGATGGCGGCATTTGCGCAAAACAGAAAGCGGGAACCATCGCATTTAACCACGGAAAGGTGACTTGGAATATGGCCGAATACAAACAGTGTAGTTATTCCCTCCTCAAGGCAATCAAACAAGCAAAATGTCAGCATAGAGACTGTGACGACCCTCCCACTCTGTCTGCCAAATTCTTTCTTTTGCTCTTGTTTTCTTTAATAGGATGTCGGTGGGCGGAGCCAGGAGGGTCGTCAGCGAAATGGGACACACCTGGGCTCGGGCGTGTCCCAGGATAAATGCACCTATTCCCCATTCACTGAGGAGACTCTCTCCATGCAGACACACTGATAGATTTTGGTTGGTGCATTTTTGTGGCTGTTTTGTTTGTATGCGTTGGCACCTTTCACCACCCCTCATTATCACATGTAAACACGCAACCACTCACTTACACTACTGACTACACACACACCATTGTTAATTGTATTTAGTTTACTTTAGTTAATAAATATATTTTGTTATTCCGTATCTCCACGTTGTCTTCCTTTTTGTTACGAACTTCGAGCCGGTTCGTGATAAGTGGAGGCTCGTCTGGGATCTTGAAGGTATTTGTTTGGGAGAAAACGTGGAGTTAATGTTTATCTCTGTAGGTGTTTTGTTTGCATCATTTGTTACAGCTTGTTTGACTTGTAATGTTTGGTGCCCAGTATTGGTTGCCTTTGTTTGTTTGGTAATCCTGCCACTGCGGTGGATAGTTGGTTGTGTGCTGCGTTGGAGAGATTATAGTGTTAAGTTTCCAGGCCCCTGCCCAGGCTGGAGACTCTTGCTCTACTCGCACTTGGGACATTGGTCTGAGGTGGGTACAATCAGCTGTGTACCTCAGTGGGAGATTTGGGTAGGGTAGTGACACTTACTACCCGGAGCTATAGCCTTTTTCCCCTGTTAGGCTTAGAGATGTGTTTCACTTTGGAATACGTTGGGCGCGGTTATTTTGTTTGTTATTTTTGTGTGGTGTCTGTGGACTGAGCAGTTGTCTCGGGGGCACATCCGTGGCTTGGGGGAATCTGCCAGTGTGCTGGGTAGTTTATTTTCTTGCCAACTGGCTCCAGTGCGTAATTTCCCACTGAAAAACTGCACGAAGACTTGGATTGAGTTACTGTAGGTTTTGGGGAAGCTCTATATATATATCTCATCTCTCTTCTGTGGTGCCCAGTGTGACTGTCATTTCTCTTGTTGTGGTTTGGTCTGGTGTGCTCAGCAGAGGAGCGGAGCAAGATTTTTTTTTGTATTTACTTCTGACTATGGCGTCTAATGTAGACGAGTTCATTCACTTTCCATCAGAGAAACTGTTAGAATGAGGTACTAAAGAACAGCTGTTGAAGACCGCTGAACACTACCAGATTTAAATTGGTGATAAATGTTAAATAAAATGCTGTTATGTTGATGTTGCCAAAATGTAATGAGAAGGACCCTGAGATGGTGTTTTCGATGGAGCTTGTTGCTGACGAGCTCTCTTGTGCGCCCTGTTCCTGAATGTCTACGTGACTGACTGTTTGGTATTGTCCTGTTCCTGAATGTCTACGTGACTGACTGTTTGGTATTGTCCTGTTCCTGAATGTCTACGTGACTGACTGTTTGGTATTGTCCTGTTCCTGAATGTCTACGTGACTGACTGTTTGGTATTGTCCTGTTCCTGAATGTCTACGTGACTGACTGTTTGGTATTGTCCTGTTCCTGAATGTCTACGTGACTGACTGTTTGGTATGGTCCTGTTCCTGAATGTCTACGTGACTGACTGTTTGGTATGGTCCTGTTCCTGAATGTCTACGTGACTGACTGTTTGGTATGGTCCTGTTCCTGAATGTCTACGTGACTGACTGTTTGGTATTGTCCTGTTCCTGAATGTCTACGTGACTGACTGTTTGGTATTGTCCTGTTCCTGAATGTCTACGTGACTGACTGTTTGGTATTGTCCTGTTCCTGAATGTCTACGTGACTGACTGTTTGGTATTGTCCTGTTCCTGAATGTCTACGTGACTGACTGTTTGGTATTGTCCTGTTCCTGAATGTCTACGTGACTGACTGTTTGGTATTGTCCTGTTCCGTCGCTCCTGTCTGTTCTCTTCTGGTCTCTTTTTCTTCTTTCCTCTTATAAAGCTTCCTGTGCGCAAAGGTTGCTGAGGCCTGTGGAAGTGTGAACACCTACCCCCTCATCAATTTGAGAGGCTGGGTCAATTTGTTTGTGTGATTGGTATAGTGTTCCGGGGTCCTTGTTGGTCCCGACCCTCCCTTGTTGGTGACGACCCTCCCACTCTGTCTGCCGAATTCTTTCTCTTTGCTCTTGTTTTCCTTAATAGGATGTCGGTGGGCGGAGCCAGGAGGGTCGTCAGCAAAATGGGACACACCTCAGCTCGGGTGTGTCCCAGAATAAATGCAACTCTTTCCCATTCACTGAGGAGACTCTCTCCATGCAGACACACTGATAGATTTTGGTTGTGGCATTTTTGTGGCTGTTTTGTTTGTATGCGTTGACACCTTTCAACACCCTTCATTATCACATTTATGGACGCAACCACTCACTTACACTTCTGATTACACACACCATTGTTAATTGTATTTAGTTTACTTTAATTAATAAATATATTTTGTTATTCCTTGTCTCCACATTGTCTCTCTTTTTGTTACGAACTTCGAGCCGGTTCGTGACAAGACAAAGTGGAGTCGCAATTCAAGGGCTCAGACACAAGATGTATATGGCAGGGCCTACAGCCAATCATGGCTACAAACGGAAAACCAGCCACATCACGGACACCGACGTCTTGCTTCCAGACAAACTTAACACCTTTCTTGCCAGGTTTGAGGACAATACAGTGCCACTGACGCGGTCCGCTACCAAGAACTGTGGGCTCTTTCTCGATGGCCGACGTGAGTAAGACGTTTAAATGTGTTAACCCTCGCAAGGCTGCCGGCCCAGACGGCATCCCTAGCCGTGTCCTCAGAGCATGCGCAGACCTGCTGGCTGGTGTGTTTACGGGCATATTTAAATCTCTCCCTATCCCAGTCTACTGTCCCCACATGCTTCAAGATGGCCACCATCGTTCCTGTACCCAAGAATGCAAAGGTAACTGAACTAAATGACTATCGCCTCGTGGACTCACTTCTGTCATCATAAAGTGCTTTGAGAGACTAGTCAAGGATCATATCACCTCACCTGTCACCTTAGACCCACTTCAATTTGCAAACCGCCCCAATAGGTCCACAGACGATGAAATCGCCATCACACTGCACACTGCCTTATCACATATGGACAAGAAGAATACCTATGTAATAAAGCTGTTCATTGACTACAGCTCACCATTCAACACCATAGTACCCTCCAAGCTCATCATTAAGCTTGAGGACCTGGGTCTCAACCCCACCCTGTGCAATTGGGTCCTGGACTACCTGACGGGCCGCCCCCAGGTGGTGAAGGTAGGAAACAACATCTCCACTTCGCTGATCCTCAACACTGGGGTCCCACAAGGGTGCGTGCTCAGCCCTCTCCTGTACTCCCTGTTCACCCATGACTGCGTGGCCATGCATGCCTCCAACTCAATCATCAAGTTTGTAGGCTTGTAGTAGGCTTGATTACCAACAACGACGAGACAGCCTACAGGGAGGAGGTGAGGGCACTCGGAGTGTGGTGTCAGGAAAATAACCTCTCAGTCAACGTGAAAGGCTGAAAATTTTTGGCTTGTCACCTTAAACCTTCCCAAACGTCTACAGCTGCACAATTGAGAGCATGCTGTTGGACTGTATCACCGCCTGGTACGGCATCTGCACCGCCGAGGGAGAGAGAGAGAGTAAACAGTTCTGATATGATGTTCATCAAAGCTCTTTGAATAGAGCTTGAGAACGACACTGTTGCTGTTTCGATTTGTTCTGTTTAATGTATTTAATATTTGTCATATTGAATACTAAAGCTTCAGTCCCAGTCTATATCCCCCATCAGTCCAGAGGAAGGGGAGTGGAAGGGTCTGTGTGACTTTATCTCTCCCTGTAACTTCATTCCCCATTTTTCCACCAGGACCACTCCATCTTACAGATATATGGTGGTGAGCTGCCACAACTCCTCACTACAAGGACCCCTCCATCTTACAGTTCAACCTGCTCTCACAGTCTCACGTCAGAATTAGACGTTCATCCACGTTTCTCAAACGTCAAACTTCAAAGTTGTTCCAAACTTCACATTTCGATGTTTAAGGTTAAGTTTAGGGAATATCTGCACATTTTTATGGATAGGGGTTTTAGGCAATACCTGTAAAATCTTAAGGTTGACATTAACTCTGAAGGGTTAACCTAAGGGTTAAGTTTTGGGATAAGCAATAAAACAAAATTCTCAAAAACAATATTACATTGATGACAACGGTTGCATGTTCAAATCCAGCAGATGCCTACACACATTCCCTATCCCTACCCACAATGCCCTAGCAATACCAAAACATACTTGAAGGTAACAGCGCTCACTGTTGCCCCATGGGGCCCGTTTCAACCTCATCTCCCGACGTCCTCAGACATGGATGGACGTCGAATACTGACTTGTATCACGGATGATGTGGCTGGATGAGCTGCTAAAACTCCTCACTGCAGGGTATAAATAAACACTAGAGACACATCCTGGCTACTCACACAGACAGTCAGACACACACGCACACATTCTCTGTGACCCAGTTTCTAGTGTGTTGCAATAATAACATAGTTGTGGCTCTGTAAAGAGAACGCCCTCCTACAACGCCCTTCCTGCACCCTCCTAGTGAGGAGGCTAATATTACACCTTTATTTCAGGTCAAAATACAGCTCATTTTAGGTTCATTGATCACTCGAGGGCATGATTGGCTGGACAATCGATCCCCAACGGTTTAGTTTTCTGCTGCTGACGATCAGATGACGAAGGACCAGAGTCAGCAGCAAACAGGTCGGGGGATAAAATACTCTAAGAGCAGCCTTAGTTACTGAAGTTATACTTTAAATTCCTTCTTCTTGACCATTTCTGTTTTGAGTAATGAAATCAAACCAAAGTTGGAAGCGTTTACTCTGCCTCACTGAGCCTCTCTACCCTGAGGTTCCTCCTAGCTCTGGTCCATGGCAGTGGCCTCTCCCCAGTCTCTACTACAATACTGTACAATAATGAAGACCTTTGGTATCTGAAGATGATTGAGGTGAGTGGTTCAGCACTGTGATCTACAGCCAAATTGAGACAACTTTCAACGTGTTTTGACGAGAGAGAGAGAGAGAGAGAGAGAAAGAGGGGGAGAGAGAGAGAGAGAGAGAGAAAGAGGGGGAGAGAGAGAGGGAGGGAGGGTTAGAGAGAGACAAAACATGTCTGATATGATGTTCATCAAAGCTCTTTGAATAGAGCTTGAGAACGACACTGTTGCTGTTTCGACTTGTTCTGTTTTAATGTATTTAATATTTGTCATATTGAATACTAAAGCTTCAGTCCCAGTCTATATCCCCCATCAGTCCAGAGGAAGGGGAGTGGAAGGGTCTGTGTGACTTTATCTCTCCCTGTAACTTCATTCCCCATTTTTCCACCAGGACCACTCCATCTTACAGATATGTGGTGGTGAGCTGCCACAACTCCTCACTACAAGGACCCCTCCATCTTACAGTTCAACCTGCTCTCACAGTCTCACGTCAGAATTAGACGTTCATCCACGTTTCTCAAACGTCAAATTTCGAAGTTGTTCCAAACATCATATTTTAAAGTGTTTTAAGGTTAGGTTTCTGCATTAATTGCACATTTTTAAGGTTAGGGTTTTTAGACATTAACTGTGAACTCTTAAGGTTAGACATTAACTCTGAATGGTTAACCTAAGGGTTAAGTTTTGGGATAAGCATTAAAACAAAAATCTAAAAAACAGGTTTCTATGACTGGATTTGAACATGCAACCATTGGCACCAGAGGAAGATAATTACATACAACTGCCATCCCTGCACACAATGTCCTAGTAAAACCTGAAACGTACTTGAAGGTAACAGTGCTCACTGTTGCCCCTCGTGTCCAGTTTCAACCTCTTCTCCTGACGTCCTCACACATGGAAAGACGTTGAATACTGATTTGGGTCACGGGTGACCTGACTGGGTGAACTGCCACAAGTCCTGACTGCAAGGACCACACCATTTTACATCCATGTGTGGTGAGCTGCTAAAACTCCTCAATGCAGGGTGTAAATAAACCCCAGAGACACATCCTGGCTATTCACACACGGACAAGTGCACGCGCACACACGCTTTGTTTTGGTGGAATATCAGGACTTTTTTGAGTGTCAAAATGTTTGACCATTAAAAATCCTATTTTCCCTAACCCCTAAACCTAAACCCTAATCTTAACCTTAACCCTTAACCTAACCCTAACCTCCAAAAACCCTAACGCCAACCTTAACCACAAAAGCCCTAACCTTAACGCTTAGCCCTAACCTTAACCCCCAAACCCTAAATCTAACCCTTCAGCTTAAAATAGCTTTGCAACAAATTCAGGACCTGAAAAAAAGACGTAGGGAAAAAAAGAAGAACATTCAGGTGAAATGTTAGGACATTGAGATCCTGATAATGTAGGAACACACACGCACACGCACACGCACACATTCTCTGTGACCCAGTTTCTAGTGTGTTGCAATAATAACATAGTTGTGGCTCTGTAAAGAGAACGCCCTCCTACAACGCCCTTCCTGCACCCTCCTAGTTAGGAGGCTAATATTACACCTTTATTTCAGGTCAAAATACAGCTCATTTTAGGTTCATTGATCACTCGAGGGCATGATTGGCTGGACAATCGATCCCCAACGGTTTAGTTTTCTGCTGCTGACGATCAGATGACGAAGGACCAGAGTCAGCAGCAAACAGGTCGGGGGATAAAATACTCTAAGAGCAGCCTTAGTTACTGAAGTTATACTTTAAATTCCTTCTTCTTGAGCATTTCTGTTTTGAGTAATGAAATCAAACCAAAGTTGGAAGCGTTTACTCTGCCTCACTGAGCCTCTCTACCCTGAGGTTCCTCCTAGCTCTGGTCCATGGCAGTGGTCTCCCTACAGGCTTTGATACATTAGAGTAGCACAGTATGAGTCATAATACCTATATAACCTTGTGGTCAAACAAGGAAATTGTTCCAAAATCTTTTTCCAACATTCATTTTCCCATAGGGGAATTCAGAAACACTGTGTTTCGTGTATGCCTACCCTGGAATAACGTTTTGATGACCGGGTAAATCTCTCTAGGACAAAGTGACTTTTATCAATATATTCACCTGTATTCCCCCCCCCCCCCAAAAAAAATTGAATGCTAATTAGCTGCTAATGTGGCTATCATAAAGAACTACAAATACCATGATGATCAGGATGAGACTGCCGAATCAAGGGAAAGGTAAGAACCTCGGGATTAACTATCTAATGTGTGCTACATTCAGTAATGAATAAATTGGCAAAGATTGGAACCACTTCCCTGTTTTCATGGGTATTGTGACAGCTCCACTGTGGGGCTCTATACTGCACAATAATAATACGCTATCTGAAGATTATCTCTTTCCAATATCACCATTAGGTTAGAAGGATGTTGAGAGGAGCATAATTCAAAGGGTAGGGCAGAAATAGAACGTGGGTTAAACCACAGGAAGAAACGTTGAAACAGTATACCCTCTGAAAAGCCATAGACACTGACCAAATGATGGGCTCTACATAGGTTTTAAAAGGCCCCTTTGAAGGAGTAGGGTTTGTTTGTGTGTGTGTGTGTGTGTGTGTGCAATAACTACTATGGGATGGGTACACTGACATTACCTAGCTCTCCAACCAAGATGCATGAATTGAGAAGCATCTGAAGTGAAGGGGAAATTCAGCAACTCTTAGAAGACAGCGGAAGTTGATTAACTGTATTTATTCTTTAGAAAAAATGAATAAAACCAATGTGTTTCGGTGCTTGGCCTTTATCAGGGTTTTTCCTCTGTAACTAATAAACCAGTCCGGATCAATATCACCTCTCCTTCCACAGTCTTTTCACCGTAATATAGATATCTCTGTCTCTTCACCTGGCGGTGTAATATTAGAGGTGTGTCCCTCCTGCTCTCATTTTCAGGCAGCTGTAGGTGTGTCGATGTCCTTCTGACAGGCACACTTCTACCTTCGGGCAAAAAATGTCAACATACATAATTATTCTGAAGTTTGGGCTAGTTTCAATTCGATCGCCCATTTTTGGCTATGCACCTTTTAAAGGCAATGTTTCAGAATTTGCGGAGACTGCATTCACGGTAAAACAGCTGCATATATCGGCTCAATCGGGAATTTACTTTTGAATGTCAATTGCACTACAACGCAGTCCGGTATGAATTTAGACATTTATCAATGTAATCCCATTGATGCAATGGGATTACATTGATAAATGACTAAATTCATACCGGACTTTTTTTTTTTTAAATACACCAAGTACACAGTTTGTGTCTCATTTTGAGCCCACTTCCTACCTGCAGATCATTGATAGGTGGAGGTTTTTTATTTAACAAGGCAAGTCAGTTAATAACAAATTTTTATTTTCAATGACAGCCTAGGAACGGTGGGTTAACTGCCTTGTTCAGGGGCAGAACGACAGATTTTTACCTTCCCAGCTTGGGGATTTGATATTGTAACCTTCCAGTTACTAGTTCAACACTCTAACCACTAGGCTACATGTCGCCCCTGGTAGCCTTGGTTGATATCAAATTTAAATCAACTCGATCCAATATAAACCAAAATTGTATGTTGGTTTTGACGTTTGCCTGTGGGCCGGTGGGCCGGGTGTCTCTAACAAACTGGAAGCTGTGGGATCATGGTAGACAGGAGTACTCTACACACAACACTATTACTGAGGTTAACTCTGACTATGTTCCAAATGGTACCCTGTATAGTGCACTTTGGGCCCTGGTCAAAAGAAGTGCAGTACTACCTATAGACTCTTGTTGAAAGTAGTGCACTACATAGGGAATAGGGTGCCATTTGCAATGCATTGTCTTGACTGACTGCAGGGCTACGGTGACTCATTCACTACCTACCTACCATCAGGGCAGGGAATGTATGGTTGACAAAATGATTGTGGCAATTACAGTATCATTGCAGTTAGTAATTAAAGTAGTAATCATAATTAAAGGTGAAGTATACATTGTGACATTTCAAAGACGTAGGTAAAAGTAATCAATTTACTGTATTATCACAAACCAGTGCAGACATAGAACTTGTCCACAGGCACAGCAATCCTCCACGCATAGTGGCCAATAGATTTATTACTTTTTGGGGTATTTCCAAACCATGTACTTGTTACGTTCCCCAACAAGAAAACCAAAAATGTCACTCAAACAGAAAGGGGAACTAACAAAGAGTCACTGACCAACAACCACAACAGGTGTGGTTTTAGGAGGGGTTCTGAAAGACACTCATGTGGGTGTCCACTGAAATTTACATAGCAACAACAACCGGGACCTTAAAGACACCCACAACGAGCACCCACTAAATTATCCCAAGAAGAGGCAAACAAAAGACAAAACCCTACTCCAAACTTAAAGACCAGAGGAACCCAAAAAGGTGGAGCAAAAAAGAAACCAGGGAAATCAGATTTAAAAAATGTTTTGTCTAGAAATCAAATCGGGAGCGACAACTAAAGGTGTTAACCGTCTGCATCTATCAAGACAACTGGAGCACTGGGCCAGCCACACTTAAATATCACCTGGACCAGCACAGGTGAAACACCTTCCCATTAACAAGATGGCAACATGCACAGGTGACACCAATCGGTGCGCCCTACACACTAACGAGCTAAATGTGCTATAGTCCGACCTCAAAACATGAATGGAAAAAACAAAGCATGTAACACACTCAAAATAATGCTGAGTTAAAAAACTATACATTTTGGGTTATTTGGTAACCCAGCGCTGGGTAAACATTGGACAGAACACACACTGGGTTTTTTGGTAACCCAGCGCTGGGTAAACATTGGACAGAACACACACTGGGTTATTTGGACTCGGTCAGTTGGATTGACCCAGCAGCTGGGTCTTTTTTACATTTAATACACAGGTTATTTCCAGGGGCGTGGCCTATTTGGGGCATGGCTTTCATATACTTATTTCTGGCCACCCGTAAGTGTAAATGCCATTCATGTTCACCGTGTTAAGTTTGTACACTGCAAATTTCAATTTAACGTGGATATACACCTTACATATTGTAATGTAACGTTTGTTACATTATTAACACATAGGCTCTTGATGAACTCATACACATTAAAGCCTAAAAAGCGTTAGTGTACAACATTAACATGTGATAACAATTCAAACAGATGAATCGGAATAACATTTACTTTCACAGGTGGTCAAAAATAACTATCTGAAAGCCATGACCTTACTGAGCCACGCCTACAGTCTTGTGAGCTGACCAGCTGGGCCATAAAAAAAACAAAAAGCAAAAACCCAGCATCAATAACCCAGCAGTTTTTTAAAAAGAAATCAACCAAATGAAGTGACCCACTAAACAAAAATCCTGGGTTGTTTGGTTGACCCAACTTCAAACAACCCAGCATTTTTTTGAGTGTGTGATCTGACCAGGAATAACTCAATTGCTGAGTTACAGTTTTTTTTTTCTGGTTTTGGTCACAAATAGCACATCATACGTACCAACAAGATGCAACAGTGTGATTAGGGGGTCACTGGATGACCTTTGACCTTTTCATCTCAGGTCAAATGGATCCTCTGCCGTTTTGTTCTGAAAACGTAATAGTTATCCAGATAGATGAGAGTTTAGCTCCCGCCTCTCACAGTTGTCCAGGTGGGCATGGGTTAACAGCCCAGACACCACACCGGTCACCTCAAGCATGTTGTAGTGATGTGATCTCTGATCTCTGATCTCAGCACCATCTATGGACTAACTGAGAGGCAATTTAGCTTCGTTGCCTAAAGGACGTCATTAGTTAACAGTAGAGAAAGGGTGAACCAGAGGGTCTGGCTGAAGGTGTTTAAACTAGAGGTGAAGGAGAATGTCTAGTTAATTAGTTGGTTTCTATTAATACATACAGAAAAGCCAGAGATTTACTGCTCCGTTGCACTGTGATTATGGGCCAAATGATAAAGGCATGACAATAAAAAGTATTTCCTATGACCTCCATAAGACGTTCACTTTCAGACGGGTGCACACACACACACGCACACACACACACACACACACACACACACACACACACACACACACACACACACACACACACACACACACACACACACACACACACACACACACACACACACACACACACACACCACCAATAAGTCTGTAGCAGCGAGAGCCAGCAACCACCCTCAGGACAGCAGCTCATCTCCTTTGATCTTCCACATCAAGTATAATCATGGACAGTACCTTCACCCTTTCATCTCCCAGACCCCTGACCTCCCTGGTCCTGGCGCCCCCAGGTCCCCTCTCCAAGACCTCATTGGTCCTGGCGCCCCCAGGTCCCCTCTCCAAGACCTCATTGGTCCTGGCGCCCCCAGGTCCCCTCTCCAAGACCTCATTGGTCCTGGCGCCCCCAGGTCCCCTCTCCAAGACCTCATTGGTCCTGGCGCCCCCAGGTCCCCTCTCCAAGACCTCATTGGTCCTGGCGCCCCCAGGTCCCCTCTCCAAGACCCCATTGGTCCTGGCGCCCCATGAATTAAGGCTCTTCTAATCTTCATCACTCTTATATCATTGTCTCTGACTTCAAACCCCTCAGTCTGAACAGTCTCTGACAGACAGACAGACAGACAGACAGACAGACAGACAGACACAGAGAGTGACGCATAGAGAAATCAATTACTGACCAGGAGCTCTATAAGAAACTTCAGGCCCTCAAATTTAAAAAAGCATGCGGACCTGATGGCATCCTAAATGAGATGCACAAACTCACTTGTGCAAAATTTCAATTGGCTGTATTAAAACTGTTTAATTTTATCCTGAGTGTAGGCTATTTCCCTGACATCTGGAATCAAGGACTCATAACCCCAATCTTTAAAAACGTAGACAAATTTCACCCTAACAATTACAGAGGAATTTGTGTGAACAGTAACCTAGGGAAGGTTTTCTGTAGTATTATCAATGTAAGAGTTCTTAAATTCCTTAATAAACACAATGTCTTGAGTAAAAGCCAAATTGGATTTATACCAAAACATCGCACGACTGATCATAATTACACCCTACACACCCTGATAGATAAACATGTCCACCAAAATAATACTTCCAAAAAGCATTTGATTACATTTGGCATACAGGACTGTTCTACAAAGTTATTGAAAGTGGTGTAGGGGGTAAAACATGTGACATAATTAAATCAATGTATACTGGCAATACATGCAGCATTAAAATTGTCAAGAAAAGAACAGAATTCTTTAACCAGGGGCGGGGCCTTCGCCAGGGTTGCAATCTGAGCTCTGCACTCTTCAATATTTACATCAACGAATTGGCCACTATTCTAGAAAAATCCTCAGCCCCTGGTGTTAGTCTTCACGATTCAGAGGTTAAATGCCTACTCTTCGCAGATGACCTATGCCTGCTGTCACCCACAGCACATGGCCTACAGCAGAGCCTGGACCTGCTAGAGCAGTACTGCCAGACCTGGGCCCTGGCAGTAAACCCCAAAAATACTAAAATAATGATTTTCTAGAGAATATCCAGATCTCAAGGAATTAGACCAAAGTTCTCAATTGGTACAAAATATATAGAGTACTGCACACACTACAATTACTAGGTTTAAAAATAAGCTCAACTGGACACCTTAATGAGGCAGTGAATGAACTGAGAGAGAAAGCATGCAGGGCATTCTACGTTATTAAAAAACAAATTCAAATTGAAATATCTATTAACATTTGGCTAAAACTAATTGAATGTGTCATTGAACCAATTGCACTTTATGGCAGTGAGATGTGGGGTCCACTTGCAAAACAAGATTTCATCAAATGGTACAAACACCCCATTGAAACCCTGCATGCAGAGATCTGTAAGATTATCCTACATGTCCAGAGGAAAACTACAAACAATGCATGCAGGGCAGAATTAGGCCAATATTGACTAATAATAAAAACTCAAAAAAGAGCAATTAAGTATTGGAAACATTTAAAATACAGTGACCCCTCTCTCATATCATTACCAAGCCCTGCAATGCCAAGAGCTGAGCAAAGAAAATAATCCCCTCATCCAGCTGGTCCTGAGTTCACAAACCTGTTCTACTAACACACTGAAGCCTCAGGACCAGAACATCCAATCAATCAGGATAAACCAAATTACAACACAGTCAAAACGAAACTACATTGCTTATTGGGAAACACAAGCACAAACACAAAGCAAAATGCAGTGCTATCTGGCCCTAAATCGACAGCACATCGTGACAAACTATTTGACCATGGTTACTGATCAAAACCTTAGAAAAACCTTGACAAAGTACAGGCTCAGCGAGCACAGCCTTGCCATTGAGAAGGGTAGACACAGGAAAACCTGGCTCCCTGTAGAGGAAAGGCTGTGCAACCACTGCACAACAGCAGAACCTGAGACGGAGCTGCATTTCCTGACAAAATGTCAAAATTATAAAACAATCAGAGAGTGTAATTTCCCCAAATTTGAAACCCTTATTCAAGGTTTCAAAGACCTCTATGAGGATAGGCTACCCGTCCTGTTGGGGGAGGACGCAGAGAGCTGTGGGTTGGCAGCGCACTACATTGCTGCCTGCCATAAGTTGAGGGACAGTGTCTGACAGACCAACCAACCTGCACATGTCCTCTACTGTATGTTTGTTGTTATTGTTCAATGTGTGGTTATTTTGACACTTGGTTATTGTTGTTACTGACAATATTGACAATTTTGATAAACATATTGTAAACATCCAAAGTAAGCTTTGACAATATCTACATTGTTATGTCATGCCAATTAAGCAAAATTAAATTAATTTAATTTAATTGAGAGAGACACAGAGACTGAGAGACTGAAAGAGACGCATAGAGAGACACAGAGAGAGAGAGAAAGAGAGAGAGAGAAAGAGAGAGAGAGAGAGAGAGAGAGAGAGAGAGAGAGAGAGAGAGAGAGAGAGAGAGAGAGAGAGGGAGACACACACACACACCAAGAGAGAGGGACACACACAGAGACAGACAGAGAGAGAGGGACACACACAGAGACAGACAGAGAGAGAGGGACACACACAGAGACAGACAGAGAGAGAGAAACACAGACAGACAGACAGACAGACAGACAGACAGACAGACAGGCAGGCAGACAGGCAGACAGGCAGACAGGCATACAGACAGACAGACAGACAGACAGACAGACAGACAGGCAGACAGACAGGCAGGCAGACAGACAGACAGACAGGCAGACAGGCAGACAGACAGACAGACAGACAGACAGACAGACAGAGAGAGAGTGTCACCCGCTCGTGTAGCTCTCTCCTAGCTGATAACCTGTAGCTGGTCAACCTGTAGCCAAACCAGACTCACTGTTCAACCTGTAGTCAAACCAGACTCACTATTCAACCTGTAGTCAAACCAGACTCACTATTCAACCTGTAGTCAAACCAGACTCACTATTCAACCTGTAGTCAAACCAGACTCACTATTCAACCTGTAGTCAAACCAGACTCACTGTTTAACCTGTAGTCAAACCAGACTCACTGTTCAACCTGTAGTCAAACCAGACTCACTGTTCAACCTGTAGTAAAACCAGACTCACTGTTCAACCTGTAGTCAAACCAGACTCACTATTCAACCTGTAGTTAAACCAGACTCACTATTCAACCTGTAGTCAAACCAGACTCACTATTCAACCTGTAGTCAAACCAGACTCACTATTCAACCTGTAGTTAAACCAGACTCACTATTCAACCTGTAGTCAAACCAGACTCACTATTCAACCTGTAGTCAAACCAGACTCACTATTCAACCTGTAGTCAAACCAGACTCACTATTCAACCTGTAGTCAAACCAGACTCACTATTCAACCTGTAGTCAAACCAGACTCACTGTTCAACCTGTAGTCAAACCAGACTCACTGTTCAACCTGTAGTCAAACCAGACTCACTGTTCAACCTGTAGTCAAACCAGACTCACTATTCAACCTGTAGTTAAACCAGACTCACTATTCAACCTGTAGTCAAACCAGACTCACTATTCAACCTGTAGTCAAACCAGACTCACTGTTCAACCTGTAGTCAAACCAGACTCACTATTCAACCTGTAGTCAAACCAGACTCACTGTTTAACCTGTAGTCAAACCAGACTCACTGTTCAACCTGTAGTCAAACCAGACTCACTTTTCAACCTGTAGTCAAACCAGACTCACTGTTTAACCTGTAGTCAAACCAGACTCACTGTTCAACCTGTAGTCAAACCAGACTCACTATTCAACCTGTAGTCAAACCAGACTCACTGTTCAACCTGTAGTCAAACCAGACTCACTGTTCAACCTGTAGTCAAACCAGACTCACTTTTCAACCTGTAGTCAAACCAGACTCACTGTTTAACCTGTAGTCAAACCAGACTCACTGTTCAACCTGTAGTTAAACCAGACTCACTATTCAACCTGTAGTCAAACCAGACTCACTATTCAACCTGTAGTTAAACCAGACTCACTATTCAACCTGTAGTTAAACCAGACTCACTATTCAACCTGTAGTTAAACCAGACTCACTATTCAACCTGTAGTCAAACCAGACTCACTATTCAACCTGTAGTCAAACCAGACTCACTATTCAACCTGTAGTCAAACCAGACTCACTGTTTAACCTGTAGTCAAACCAGACTCACTATTCAACCTGTAGTCAAACCAGACTCACTATTCAACCTGTAGTCAAACCAGACTCACTGTTTAACCTGTCTTCAAACCAGACTCACTATTCAACCTGTAGTCAAACCAGACTCACTATTCAACCTGTAGTCAAACCAGACTCTGTCACGGTCCTGACCTGTTTTCTGTTAGTTTGTGTATGTGTTAGCTGGTCAGGACGTGAGTTTGGGTGGGCAGTCTATGTTTTCTGTTTCTATGTTGGTTTAAGGGTGACCTGATATGGCTCTCAATTAGAGGCAGGTGGTTTTCATTTCCTCTGATTGAGAGCCATATTAAGGTAGGTGTTTTCACACTGTTTGTTTGTGGGTGGTTGTCTTCCGTGTCTGTATGTTATTTCGTACCACACGGGACTGTTTCGGTGTGTATGTAGTCTGTTCCTGTTCATGCGTTCTTCGTGTCTATGTAAGTTCTCGTGTTTAGGTCAGTCTACGTCGTTTGTTATTTTGTATCATTTCAAGTGTAGTTCGTGTTCGTTTTTCGTCTTGTAAATAAATTTATTATGGCATCATACCTCGCTGCACCTTGGTTCAATCCCTGCTCCTCCTCTTCGGATGAAGAGGAGGAGGACAGCCGTTACAGACTCACTGTTCAACCTGTAGTCAAACCAGACTCACTGTTCAACCTGTAGTCAAACCAGACTCACTGTTTAACCTGTAGTCAAACCAGACTCACTATTCAACCTGTAGTCAAACCAGACTCACTATTCAACCTGTAGTCAAACCAGACTCACTATTCAACATGTAGTCAAACCAGACTCACTATTCAACCTGTAGTCAAACCAGACTCACTGTTCAACCTGTAGTCAAACCAGACTCACTATTCAACCTGTAGTCAAACCAGACTCACTATTCAACCTGTAGTCAAACCAGACTCACTGTTCAACCTGTAGTCAAACCAGACTCACTATTCAACCTGTAGTCAAACCAGACTCACTGTTCAACCTGTAGTCAAACCAGACTCACTGTTCAACCTGTAGTCAAACCAGACTCACTATTCAACCTGTACTTAAACCAGACTCACTGTTACTGTTCACCCTGGTGGTTTTAGTTAGCTCATATGGCTAACCGTTAAATTTACCACGATGACTCAAGACAAATATATCATGCAATTTTGAGTTTGTATAGAGTTGATTTTAGTAACTCACATTTAGTTTTCCCAGCATCCACAGGTTGGCCTGAATAAGTTTCCAAGCGATGTATTTTGAGGGTGACTATGTCATTAGCTATTTAACCTCTTCTTCCCTGTTTCAAGTAGTTAGTTGTAATCAGAGTTTAATTTCCCTGTTTCAGGTAGTTAGTTGTAATCAGAGTTTAAATTCCCTGTTTCAGATAGTTAGTTGTAATAAGAGTTTTATTTCCCTTTTGGTAACGTTTGATTCTTGTCTCTTATCTCTTGAAATGACACGTAAGCGGGGAAGACAGAGCATGAAACGGGTTATTGTCAAGAGTCAGACTTCTATGTAAGCATAGTATTATTATTCTCCTACTCTATTGCAACAAACAGAAGTCCTGTGAGTGAAATATATTCTCAAAGAGAGTGAGAGCAGCAATAGGCGGAGGATCACTGAGGAAGACATTAGTCATGCCTTTGGAGTGGTCCTGTCTGATTTGACATAACACGCTCATAAACCATCAGTGAACTCACCATCCACTCCTAATAACCCAATGCCTCCTACACACATCCTATCCCCCCCCCCCCCCCCCCTAAGAAAGACCCACTAAAACACAATTTCCCTTGGAGAACTCTTAGTTAGGGCCTATGGGTATATAATATCATAGCTAGGTGTTCCATACAGAAATGCATTCTGGTGAAGAGCCAGTGGTACTGTTCCCAGCCCAGTCACTTACGCTATTCCCCACCGGAGACCGACGATCAATCCCTGCCTCAAACTATTTTACTGTATCTGGCTCCTTCATTTCAATATCTGCCTGATTTAAAATATGCAAGGAGAGAAAAATAAATGTCCTCCTGTATTTTATAAGAAGAAGCAGGGTATATAATCAGAGCAGCGTACCAGAGTCCGGGGCTGTAATTTGGTTCTGTTTGGCGTCCGGGCCGGGGCGGTGGGCGGGTAAAAATTCCTCCATTATGGTCAGGGTCAGAGGGAACACGTGGAACTGCATGACAACCTCACGGTTACGACCAGCGGTCAGGCCTCTATGTGTGTCACAAGGATAGTAAAAGAAGGAACATTTGGACAAGTGGGGACGTTTCGCTGGTCCCCACAAGGAAAAAAGGCTTTTTTAGGCTTAGGGGTTAGGGGTTATGGTTAGTTTTAGGGTTTGGGTTAGGGGTTAGAATTAGGGTTAGGGGTTAGGGGTTAGGTTTAGGATTAGGGGTTATAGTTAGTTTTAGGCTTTGGGTTAGGGGTTATGGTTAGTTTTAGGGTTTGGGTTAGGGGTTATGGTTAGTTTTAGGATTTGGGTTAGGGGTTAGAATTAGGGTTAGGGGTTAGGTTTAGGATTAGGGTTAGGGTTAGTTTTAGGGTTTGGGTTAAGGGTTAGGGAAAATAGGATTTTGAATTGGAGTCAATCTTTTGGTCCCCAGAATGATTGTAAAACAAACATGTGTGTGTGTGTGTGTGTGTGTGTGTGGGTGTGGGTGTGGGTGTGGGTGTGGGTGTGTTGTGTGTGTGTGTGTGTATGTGTGTGTGGGTGGGGTGGGGTTGGGGGGGGGGGTGGGTGTGTGTGTGTGTGTGGGTGGGGTGGGGTTGGGGGGGGGGGGGGGTGTGTGTGTGTGGGTGGGGTGGGGTTGGGGGGGGAGGTGTGGGTGTGTGTGTGTGTGGGTGGGGTGGGGTTGGGGGGGGGGGGGGGGGGTGTGTGCGGTCAGGACTCTGTCTCTCAGAACCATAACATAACCAATCAGAGAGGAGACAGAGACAGTGGTTCGGTGGCTCTATGTGTTTGTCCCCTCTTAACCACGCCTCACTCTAAATTAAGAAACATTTTCCAGTGAAATTACAGTGTATGACATACCCACCCCATCCTTGCAATTTAAATGATTTAGAGTTACATGTTTATGATGGATAAAGTTAAACAATGCTGATACAAAGAAAGGAAGGAAGGGAGTGAGTGAGTGAGTGAGTGAGTGAGTGAGTGAGTGAGTGAGTGAGTGAGAGAGGGAGGGAGGGAGGGAGGGAGGGAGGGAGGGATTGAGTGACTGAGTGAGTGAGTGGGTGGGTGGGTGAGTGAGGGAAGGAGGGAGGGAGAGAGGGAGGGAGGGAGGGGAGGGAGGGAGGGGAGGGAGGAAAAGAGGGATCTTCTCTTATTAATCTCTTTCTCTCTGTTGTATGTTGTTAAGAACGCAAATAGCTTTAGACAGATTTGTCATTTCCAAATGTATGTAAACACTGGCAGGTTTTTACAAGTTATCCTTTTCTATATCTGCAAAACGCATCAAATTAAATCTAATCTTTTAGACCCGAGATCTTTTGGAAGATTGCTCATTAAATTGACTTAGGGCTTGATTTATTCCGTAGTGCTGAATAGCCACACTACAACACAATACACATTTAAAGGCAATGTTCCCGTGATCGTGCAGACTGCATTCATGGTAAACGTTGCATATGTCAGCTCAATAGCACAGATGTCGACGTTATAGCACAGTTCTTCAGCGCTATTGAATCAAGCCCTTAGACGGAATACTGTCTCCCACATGGCTATTGCAGACCTGAGCAGAGAGAATTCATGAATAAATGTGTGAGAAAATATTCCACAAACCCATCAATGGGCAGAGAGAGAAACGTGTAGTTTGCATTGTGTTTAACAGCCTGTTGACGATACAGTACAGCTATTACCTGTTCCAGACAAAAGATGTGGTATGTTACCTGTAAATAACGTGAGGAAAAGTTTATATGATCCCCTTTCAAATAGCCCCTTAATTACCACTTGTGTGCAGGTAGACCACTGTTATACACTTGTAACTGGTAAACTGGGAGGGGTGAAGGGTGTTGTTAAACCATGGGGGCTGGTTGCATTTCAAATTAGGGGGGTGTTTAACAATGGAAGTGTCAATAAATGTACCTGCAGAAAAGCAGAGGGTCATTCACACAGACCCATACCTGAAACTTGGTTACGTAGCCCGTGAAAAAGGCAGTAATATGTTGTTGTTTTTTTAAAACCGCTACCCCTTTAAGATATACAACAAAAAAGCAGGCAAAAAGAAGCAGGCCTGGTAAATTAGGGTGGGTTTTGGTATGTGTATGAAAGGGATATGTTATCTGAAGCACAACAACACTGTGGCTTGCGTGGGATATTGCTCAACTGTGTCTGCTACTACACAGTAGTAGTTCAGCTGGTACAGCGCGGTGCCTGCAATGCCAGAATATCGAGTTTGATTCCTGGGACCACCCATATTTAAAATGCTCGCATGACTGTAAGTCGCTTTGGATAAAAGTGTCTCCTAAAATGGCAGATATTATATTATAAGTGTTAGGAGAGAGAGAGTCTAACCACAAGGCGGTTAGTAGCTTAAAACGTTGGGGGTTGGATACTGTCCCCCCCCCAAGTTGTTGACGGTTCAACGACACGCTATCTTGTCGGTATGTGATGGCTGCAGATGAAAGACGTGACATACACATTCCTCACCTGGGAATGCCTTCAACAAAAACAGCACTTGTTGGTACGTGCGAGTGACTCATACAGCAGCCTGGGAACCTGACAGTGTTTTGGTGCTGCAGGGTTTTAGCAGCCGTAGGCATTATCAGACATCAGCATTCTGACATCTCATTATCTTTTAGAGGTATTGTCTGTCATACCTTCCTTTGAGAAGGGTCGTTAGGCCTAATCCCCAATAACGGTGAAGTACAGTACAGTACAGTAGAGTACAGTACAGAACCGTGCCCTCCTGACACACACAGGCACCTGACAGGTCTCAGAGCAGGTATATGAGGTGTTGGCTTCCATTTGAGACATGGGTGGATTACACGGAGGCTGGTTTCCAAGGAGACGGATATGTTTTAGATAATAAGGTAAACAAACACTGAGCCTCCTTTCCATTTTTTATCCAAAATAACAATAATATCTATTTTTAAAGACTGACATTAAACATGTCCATAAGCATTATACAGTACCAATGTTTCTGACAGCGAAATGGGTCGACACTTTTCCTGAGATTTGAAGTTGTATTTTCATTGTATGTTGATTTACTATAAGTACAAAGTAAATACAGCCGCTAGCGAAAGACTACACACCCTTTGCACAGTCTTAACATTTTGCTGCCTTAAAGTTAAATCTACAAAGGGAATTGTCACGCCCTGACCATAGAGAGCTGCTTCTTCTCTGTTGGTTGGGGCGTGATAGTGACTAGAGTGGGTCATCTAGGTGTTTAATGGTTTATGTTGGCCTGGTATGTTTCCCAATCAGAGACAGCTGTTGATCGTTGTCTCTGATTGGGGATCATATTTAGGCAGCCATTTCCCCTTTGTGTTTTGTGGGATCTTGTCTACAGATAGTTACCTGTGTGTACACCAGTAGTGTCACGTTTCGTTTGTGCTTTTGTTGTTTTGTTTGGTGAGTTTCTGTCTATTAAAAGATGTGGAACTCTACGCACGCTGCACCTTGGTCCGATTACTATGACGAACGTGACAGGAATACATCATTTGCCCCCCCCCCCCCCTAGTGATCTATCTACACAACCTACCCCATATTTTCAAAGTGAAAGAAAAACATGTAGAACATTTTCCAAATTACTATGAAATAAATGAGGATGTATTGATTGTGTATGTCTTCTAGAGGCAATACTTGGTGCACCTTTGTCGGGCCATTATAGCTGTTAATCATTTTTAATACCATTATACTAACCTTGCACTATTAGGGCAACAAATGTCTATCGTTTTTGTCAAAATTGTTCAAGTTCAGTACATTTGGTTGGACAACAATATTCAAACCTGATCTTTTTTGAAGCAGACTTAAGTCCGGACAGAGACTGAACTATTCAGGAACACACAACACTTTCTTGGAAAGGCATTCTGGTGTACCTTTGGGATCAACACTTGTGTCATTATTTTAGGGTTTTTCCTCCAACTTCTTAACTGGGCTTTGCTCCTTTCATACTCATTTGGATCAACTCCCCAGTCCCTGCCGGTGACAACCATACCCATAACATGATGCTGCCCACCAAAATACACTGCTCAAAAAAATAAAGGGAACACTAAAATAACACATCCTAGATCTGAATGAATGAAATATTCTTATTAAATACTTTTTTCTTTACATAGTTGAATGTGCTGACAACAAAATCACACAAAAATTATCAATGGAAATCAAATTTATCAACCCATGGAGGTCTGGATTTGGAGTCACACTCAAAATTAAAGTGGAAAACCACACTACAGGCTGATCCAACTTTGATGTAATGTCCTTAAAAGAAGTCAAAATGAGGCTTAGTAGTGTGGCCTCCACGTGCCTGTATGACCTCCCTACAACACCTGGGCATGCTCCTGATGAGGTGGCGGATGGTCTCCTGAGGGATCTCCTCCCAGACCTGGACTAAAGCATCCGCCAACTCCTGGACAGTCTGTGGTGCAACGTGGCGTTGGTGGATGGAGCGAGACATGATGTTCCAGATGTGCTCAATTGGATTCAGGTCTGGGGAACGGGTGGGCCAGTCCATAGCATCAATGCCTTCCTCTTGCAGGAACTGCTGACACACTCCAGCCACATGAGGTCTAGCATTGTCTTGCATTAGGAGGAACCCAGGGCCAACCACACCAGCATATGGTCTCACAAGGGGTCTGAGGATCTCATCTCGGTACCTAATGGCAGTTAGGCTACCTCTGGCGAGCACATGGAGGGCTGTGCGGCCCCCCAAAGAAATGCCACCCCACACCATGACTGACCCACCCCCAACCCATCAAGTTGGAGGATGTTGCAGGCAGCAGAACGTTCTCCACAGCGTCTCCAGACTCTGTCACGTCTGTCACATGTGCTCAGTGTGAACCTGCTTTCATCTGTGAAGAGCACAGGGCGCCAGTGGCGAATTTGCCAATCTTGCTGTTCTCTGGCAAATGCCAAACGTCCTGCACGGTGTTGGGCTGTAAGCACAACCCCCACCTGTGGATGTCGGGCCCTCATACCACCCTCATGGAGTCTGTTTCTGACCGTTTGAGCAGACACATGCACATTTGTGGTCTGCTGGAGGTCATTTTGCAGGGCTCTGGCAGTGCTCCACCTGCTCCTCCTTGCACAAATGCGGAGGTAGCGGTCCTGCTGCTGGGTTGTTGCCATCCTACGGCCTCCTCCACGTCTCCTGATGTACTGGCCTGTCTCCTGGTAGCACCTCCGTGCTCTGGACACTACGCTGACAGACACAGCAAACCTTCTTGCCACAGCTTGCATTGATGTGCCATCCTGGATGAGCTGCACTACCTGAGCCACTTGTGTGGGTTGTAGACTCCGTCTCATGCTACCACTAGAGTGAAAGCACCGCCAGCATTCAAAAGTCACCAAAACATCAGCCAGGAAGCATAGGAACTGAGAAGTGGTCTGTGGTCACCACCTGCAGAACCACTCCTTTATTGGGGGTGTCTTGCTAATTGCCTATAATTTCCACCTATTGTCTATTCCATTTGCACAACAGCATGTGAAATTTATTGTCAATCAGTGTTGCTTCCTAAGTGGACAGTTTGATTTCACAGAAGTGTGATTGACTTTGAGTTACATTGTGTTGTTTAAGTGTTCCCTTTATTTTTTTGAGCAGTGTACTTGAAAATACAAAGGGATCAATAACACTTCATTCACTCCACATTACTGGCCTGTATGACAAAGTGAAAAGAAGGAAGTCTGTGCTAAAAAATCCACTCCAAATCATCCATTTTGTTTACAACAAGGCCTTTAAATAGTACTGCAAGACAAAAGGATGAAGACATTCACCGTTTGACCTAAATTGAAAACTACAGGTTTTGGTCATATTCAATAAAACACAACAAAGAGTGAAACTCTCTTATCTTCAAGTATTGTGAAGCAGCATCAAGTTATGGGTATGCTTGTCACCGGCAGGGACTGGGGAGTTTGTCAGGATAAAAATAAATATGAAAGGAGCAAAGCCCAAGTAAAAAGTTAGAGAAAAACAGGCCTCAGTCTTCCTAACTCCTAACCTAACTCTGGGATGAGTTTTATTTTTCAGCGAGACCAAAGACACACCAGAATGATTTTTCTAAAGGTGTACGGTGTTCTTGAGAGGCCTAGTCTCAGTACTGACTTAAATGTGCTTGAAAATGTGCTTACAGGAACATCCTCCTTAAATAATTCTTAGTAATTTTGAAAAGTTTCTTCATTTTTTTTCTTTCAATTTGAAAATGTGGAGTAGGTTGTGTAGATCGTTAGGTAAAAATAATGTATTCCCATTTTAGATTTAATTTTAAGGCAGCAAAATGTGAAGACTGCAAAGGGGTTTGTAGACTTTCACTAGGCACTGCATCAAGCCAATAACACTTGATGTGAAAATGACAATTACAGTAGGGCAGGTAGACTAGGGGTAGGTAGACAAAAGGAGGCATGAGACTGAAGGAGGCAGGTAGACTAGGGGCAGGTAGAATAGGGGTGCAGGTAGACTAGGGGCAGGTAGACTAGGGGCGGAGGGTAGACTAAGGGCGGAAGGTAGACTAGGGGCGGCAGGTAGACTAGGGGCAGGTAGACTAAGGGCGGCAGGTAGACTAGGAGCAGGTAGACTAGAGGAGGCAGGTAGACTAGGGGCAGCTAGACTAGGAGCAGGTAGACTAGAGGAGGCAGGTAGACTAGGGGCAGGTAGACTAGAGGAGGCAGGTAGACTAGGGGCAGGTAGACTAGGGGCAGGTAGACTAGAGGAGGCAGGTAGACTAGGAGCAGGTAGACTAGAGGAGGCAGGTAGACTAGAGGAGGCAGGTAGACTAGAGGAGGCAGGTAGACTAGAGGAGGCAGGTAGACTAGGGGCAGGTAGACTAGAGGAGGCAGGTAGACTAGGGGCAGGCAGACTAGAGGAGGCAGGTAGACTAGGGGCAGGTAGACTAGGAGCAGGTAGACTAGAGGAGGCAGGTAGACTAGGGGCAGGCAGACTAGAGGAGGCAGGTAGACTAGGGGCAGGTAGACTAGAGGAGGCAGGTAGACTAGAGGATGCAGGTAGACTAGGGGCAGGTAGACTAGAGGAGGCAGGTAGACTAGGGGCAGGTAGACTAGAGGAGGCAGGTAGACTAGGGGCAGGTAGACTAGAGGAGGCAGGTGGACTAGAGGATGCAGGTAGACTAGGGGCAGGTAGACTAGAGGAGGCAGGTAGACTAGGAGCAGGTAGACTAGAGGAGGCAGGTAGACTAGAGGAGGCAGGTAGACTAGAGGAGGCAGGTAGACTAGGGGCAGGTAGACTAGAGGAGGCAGGTAGACTAGGGGCAGGCAGACTAGAGGAGGCAGGTAGACTAGGGGCAGGTAGACTAGAGGAGGCAGGTAGACTAGAGGATGCAGGTAGACTAGGGGCAGGTAGACTAGAGGAGGCAGGTAGACTAGGGGCAGGTAGACTAGAGGAGGCAGGTAGACTAGGGGCAGGTAGACTAGAGGAGGCAGGTGGACTAGAGGATGCAGGTAGACTAGGGGCAGGTAGACTAGAGGAGGCAGGTAGACTAGGAGCAGGTAGACTAGAGGAGGCAGGTAGACTAGAGGAGGCAGGTAGACTAGGGGCAGGTAGACTAGGGGCAGGTAGACTAGAGGAGGCAGGTAGACTAGAGGCTGCAGGTAGACTAGGGGCAGGTAGACTAGAGGAGGCAGGTAGACTAGGAGCAGGTAGACTAGAGGAGGCAGGTAGACTAGGGGCAGGTAGACTAGAGGAGGCAGGTAGACTAGAGGATGCAGGTAGACTAGGGGCAGGTAGACTAGAGGAGGCAGGTAGACTAGGAGCAGGTAGACTAGAGGAGGCAGGTAGACTAGAGAAGGCAGGTAGACTAGGGGCAGGTAGACTAGAGGAGGCAGGTAGACTAGGGGCAGGTAGACTAGAGGAGGCAGGTAGACTAGGGGCAGGCAGACTAGAGGAGGCAGGTAGACTAGGGGCAGGTAGACTAGAGGAGGCAGGTAGACTAGAGGATGCAGGTAGACTAGGGGCAGGTAGACTAGAGGAGGCAGGTAGACTAGGGGCAGGTAGACTAGAGGAGGCAGGTAGACTAGAGGCTGCAGGTAGACTAGGGGCAGGTAGACTAGAGGAGGCAGGTAGACTAGAGGAGGCAGGTAGACTAGGGGCAGGTAGACTAGAGGAGGCAGGTAGACTAGGGGCAGGTAGACTAGAGGAGGCAGGTAGACTAGGAGCAGGTAGACTAGAGGAGGCAGGTAGACTAGGGGCAGGTAGACTAGAGGAGGCAGGTAGACTAGAGGAGGCAGGTAGACTAGAGGAGGCAGGTAGACTAGGGGCAGGTAGACTAGAGGAGGCAGGTAGACTAGGGGCAGGTAGACTAGAGGAGGCAGGTAAACTAGGAGCAGGTAGACTAGAGGAGGCAGGTAGACTAGAGGAGGCAGGTAGACAAGGGGCAGGTAGACTAGAGGAGGCAGGTAGACTAGGGGCAGGTAGACTAGAGGAGGCAGGTAGACTGGAGGAGGCAGATAGACTAGAGGATGCAGGTAGACTAGAGGAGGCAGATAGACTAGGGGCAGGTAGACTTGGGGCGGCAGATAGACTAGGGTTTAAGAGCGCTGGGCCAGTAACCAACACAAATCAACACATTGATTTGTCCAGGTGTGTTGAACCCTCCATTGCAAACACACAGTAATGGCATCTGAATACAAACGTGTTCATTGTTACAGAAGATGGAGAGAGGGGCCAACACATTTCAAAGGGCCGTACTGAAGTCCATACACTATGAACTGTTTACTTTTAAGGACAAATGAAGTCTTTGAGCTCCAGAGAAAGAGAGAGGGAGGGAGGGAGCTGTGAATGGGCTTGTTCTGCAGACACACACACACACACACACACACACACACACACACACACACACACACACACACACACACACACACACACACACACACACACACACACACACGCACACGCACACGCACACGCACACGCACACACACACACACACACAAGCTTTCATAAACTAACTTCAAAACAACCTCAGAAAATCCAGGGACGCATTCCTCTGGCGTTTAATGTCGGGGGGCAAATAGGCTGCCACTTCAACAAAACTATGCTCTACTGGCACTGCATAACTCTAAAGGAGAGCAGTCGGTGCTCCTGTGGGTACTTACAGGTGAAACCGAGGGAGATCAGTGGTTGAAAGTCTACCTGGAAGTTTTTTAAGATCTATTTTAAAGAGCACTGTTTGCTAATATGTGAAAACGTTTCATGGTGAGCGTACACACCACTGGTATGTTCCAGAAGCTTCAAAGACATTCTTCAACACTATGGATCCCATATGCCGTGCTGTAAATCATGAGGCTATGGAACTCGTTTCTGACTAAATACACCTTGCTGTAAATCATGGAGCTGAGGAACTCGATTCTGACTAAATACACCGTGCTATGAATCATGGAGCTGAGGAACTCGTTTCTGACTAAATACACCGTGCTGTAAATCATGGAGCTGAGGAACTCGTTTCTGACTAAATACACCGTGCTATGAATCATGGAGCTGAGGAACTCGTTTCTGACTAAATACACCGTGCTGTGAATCATGGAGCTGAGGAGGATGTTGCATCCTTTCAGAAGTGTTCCACAATTTAGACAAGAAAGCTATGATCAAGTCTAAAGATGTAAAGATCCTGTTAGTTTTCCTTCAAAAGTTCAACCCATCCAAAATCCAAACCACAGCAAAAAAAAAGAGGATATTGTGGGTGCCTGAAGAAAGGTTGACCACAGGAGGCTGCTGAATGGGAGGACGGTTCATAATAATGACTGAAACGGAGCGAATGGAATGGCATCAGACACCATGTTTTTGACGTATTCGATACCATTCAACTCAATGCGCTACAGCCATCACCACAAGCCCGTCCTCTCCAATTAAGGTGGCACCAACCTGACGGTGAAGTCCATATGGGAGGACATATATTAGTTAATGCATTCTCCTAAACCAATCCCTTTAATTGTTTCGTGGCTTTGTTTTGGAGCTGGATATACACTAACGAGTTTAACGCCGGGCCTGACTGGTGAATGCCGTTCCTATTTGAATGATATTATCACAAGGCTCCCCCCCACATCCCAACCCCTTCCCTTCACAAACACAGTAAAAGGCATCACACTACACACTAACATCCTCCCGTCCCACCATGTTGCTGTACAATCAAAACCCAGTTATTTTTAGGGTTAGTGAATGTTTGACTTCTGTCCGTGTAAAAAGCATCGAGAGCAAGAGAACAGGCAGGGTTATTTTTGGGCTTTTACGATTTTTTTTTAAAAACAACTGTTAAAACTATTGTTGTCGTCGTTCCAACGTTGATCATTTACGATAAAGGGGCCATTCGGAGGCATATGCCCTATACCCATGTTAAAAATATATGCCATTCTTCCATGCATATGAGATAATACAAACGATGCCTCTGACTGTCAAGGGGCAGCTCACGTCTGCTCTGTGGTTTTCATGTGACTGTAAACGGTTTCCGTTTGGATCAAACCAACAGATTTTCTCAGTTCTCCAAGGCAACCAGGGTAGACAGTTTCAGTGGGCAGTGTTTGACTGTGTATCTTGGTAGAAAAGGATCATCTTTAGCAGATGTTACTTGTTTCACCATCGAGAACCACATTGGAAACAAGTGTTTTAATGAACTCTCCTCTGTTGATCCAATCGGCTTTGTTCTATTATTTGTTACCTAAATAAATTCAATAAAATGTCATTTGACAGGAAAACGATTAAAACATTCATAATGTTGACATTGGCGAGAAGCCCAATGTTTTCCCTCTATTTAATCTCTCTGTGGGCAGAGTATTGACTTGATGCCAAGTCAAAAAGTCAGCGTGCTGGGCAAGCCCTGTAAATAGAGTTATACACATACATTTTCTTATCACTGATATTATCAGAGATACTACACTGGCATTTCACTTCCGGGGATAACTGTCTGAGCATGACTTTACAAGACATGATGCTTATACAGCATAAGTGACAAAGAGGAAAAGGAATTGCATCGCGTGTTTACGCTATACATGGTAATTATTTAGCATGAATTTCCAGTCTTGTATTCATGGTTAAAAACAGGCTTTTTTTTTATGTTACTGTCAGTCACGACAGTTAAACCAGTACCCAGTCCTTTTGTAAAGAACAAGCTTGACTTGATGAACGGACTGCAAAACTACAATTAGGTTTGTGTCCAGAATGGCACCCTATTCCCTATTCTCTATATATTAATCTACTTTTGACCAGAGATCTCTCTTGCACTGAATGGTGTGTGTGTGTGTGTGTGTGTGTGTGTGTGTGTGTGTGTGTGTGTGTGTGTGTGTGTGTGTGTGTGTGTGTGTGTGTGTGTGTGTGTGTGTGTGTGTGTGTGTGTGTGTGTGTGTGTGTGTGTGTGTGTGTGTGTGTGTGTTACCTAGGGGGAGATGGGTGTTATTAGATGACTGAGTGTTTATCTCTAACAGTGTTTGGAGTGATTAAAGGGGTCATCCTCCTCACCCACACTACTAATCACTTTAACACACTGCTACAGATGTAGGATCTTAATTTGAGACAATTTGCTTGAGCAGGAAAGTAATCCTGCAGCAACAGGAAATGTGAATTATTATGTGGAATTTAATGAATGGACATTTTTGTAGGGGTTTGAGAAATGTTTCGCCTCAGGCACAGACGAAATTTCAAACTTCAGAAACCTCAAAATACACTACATTGCAGGAAAGTTCTCCTGAAAAAGAGTGATCAAACTAAGATCCAACATCTGTATCTTCAAGTGGCCCTTGATCATAATAACTATCATCACACGTTGAGTTGATGGAAACTATAGATCACTGCATCAATAACATTAGACTAATGAAGACTCATTCAGATCTACAAAATAAACTCATGTTATCATTGATTTTGCTTTTAATTCAGGAAATAGTTGATGATTTGATTTCTGGTTGGAGCTAAAGGTTGTAGTAAACACTAAAATTACATTTTCATTTCTAGAAGTTAAAAAGGAGAGGGATCTTTACACACCAACTTTTTGTTATCCCCCCCAAAAAGACTTTTGTTTTGAACCACTGAGTCTGACGGACCTACAGACTTAAACAACATTCACCTCGATGACATACACCTTGTACGTGGAACTTCAACTAATCACTAAATGACTCATTATTTCATTAACTCAGACATTAAAGGAATGCAATGTGTTTGAAAGAGAAAGGTATTTCTGGCTTTGAAATAGAACACCGTCACAAACTCCACTAAACCACTAACCTGCAGCCGTCGGGCATTCACCCCAGGCATCCAGAATCATCCAGCCCAGTCTTGTCTAGCTGCTGTGGTTAGATGCTGTGTTAAGCTGGATAACTTATCCACAAAACATCTTCGGGGCTGCTCAGAGCTACTCTGCAATTACAAGCGCTCAAGTGGAGGGAGGACGGGTTCGACACAGAGTTGAGGGACTTATATCAGATGTCTTGATCGAGGGACTTTTTTTTTTCTCTCCCAAAAAGTGTTTACATAGTCTACAATCTAGCTACTCTGAGTGCGGATTTCCCATTTTTCAGAGTGCCCTGTGTCTTTTGACGAAAAACTAATGAAGCATTTAGACAAAGGAACCAAATCCACAACTTATTTGATGGAAAGGTCTAATCTCCACACAGAGGCCTCTAGCCTCAATAGCCTTGTTCCATAATGTGACTTGTCCTAAGGCTATCCATATTCATCTAGTTCATCGTGTTTCACTGATATAAGCTAGTTATTCAACCAGGAAAAGACCCCTGAGGCTAGACATCTCTTATGTGATGGTGCCCTGGTATATGGTCTTGCCTTTAGCACCAACAGTCAGTATACAGCTTGTTAAGATAGACCAGGTTCTGTTGGCCCTAAGGGCCAGGGGCCACTGTAAAGCTGTCCGCATGGGGCCTAAAGTCACTCTAATGCTACTAAACTACTGATAAGGTTTCCGTAACCTGTGTAAAGGTCATTCAGGAATAGAATAGTAAACAAACAAACAAATAAACCTTCATCCTTCATACATAACCAGTACTGAGAATGGGAGGTTATTCACAAAAAAAATGTGCCACTTCTTTTTGTTGGACTGTTGGACTTTTTTTCTCCAGTCCAGAGAATCCCAAATCACAAAGATTGAATCACTTTTGTGACATGGCCATTTTTTTCAAAATATTTTTTTTAATGAAAGGCCGGTTATGAACCCTGGGTTAGAGCAGGCCGGTTATGAACCCTGGGTTAGAGCAGGCCGGTCATGAACCCTGGGTTAGAGCAGGCCGGTTATAAACCCTGGGTTAGAGCAGGCCGGTTATGAACCCTGGGTTAGAGCAGGCCGGTTATGAACCCTGGGTTAGAGCAGGCCGGTTATGAGCCCTGGGTTAGAGCAGGCCGGTTATGAACCCTGGGTTAGAGAAGGCCGGTTATGAACCCTGGGTTAGAGAAGGCCGGTTATGAGCCCTGGGTTAGAGCAGGCCGGTTATGAACCCTGGGTTAGAGCAGGCCGGTTATGAACCCTGGGTTAGAGCAGGCCGGTTATGAACCCTGGGTTAGAGAAGGCCGGTTATGAACCCTGGGTTAGAGCAGGCAGGTTATGAGCCCTGGGTTAGAGCAGGCCGGTTATGAACCCTGGGTTAGAGCAGGCCGGTTATGAGCCCTGGGTTAGAGAAGGCCGGTTATGAGCCCTGGGTTAGAGCAGGCCGGTTATGAACCCTGGGTTAGAGCAGGCCGGTTATGAGCCCTGGGTTAGAGCAGGCCGGTTATGAACCCTGGGTTAGAGCAGGCCGGTTATGAGCCCTGGGTTAGAGCAGGCCGGTTATGAACCCTGGGTTAGAGCAGGCCGGTTATGAGCCCTGGGTTAGAGCAGGCCGGTTATGAGCCCTGGGTTAGAGAAGGCCGGTTATGAACCCTGGGTTAGAGCAGGCCGGTTATGAACCCTGGGTTAGAGCAGGCCGGTTATGAACCCTGGGTTAGAGCAGGCCGGTTATGAGCCCTGGGTTAGAGCAGGCCGGTTATGAACCCTGGGTTAGAGAAGGCCGGTTATGAACCCTGGGTTAGAGAAGGCCGGTTATGAACCCTGGGTTAGAGCAGGCCGGTTATGAACCCTGGGTTAGAGAAGGCCGGTTATGAGCCCTGGGTTAGAGAAGGCCGGTTATGAGCCCTGGGTTAGAGGAGGCCGGTTATGAGCCCTGGGTTAGAGAAGGCCGGTTATGAGCCCTGGGTTAGAGCAGGCCGGTTATGAACCCTGGGTTAGAGCAGGCCGGTTATGAACCCTGGGTTAGAGCAGGCCGGTTATGAACCCTGGGTTAGAGCAGGCCGGTTATGAACCCTGGGTTAGAGCAGGCCGGTTATGAACCCTGGGTTATAGAAGGCCGGTAATGAACCCTGTGTTAGAGCAGGCCGGTTATGAGCCCTGGGTTAGAGAAGGCCGGTTATGAGCCCTGGGTTAGAGAAGGCCGGTTATGAACCCTGGGTTAGAGCAGGCCGGTTATGAGCCCTGGGTTAGAGCAGGCCGGTTATGAACCCTGGGTTAGAGCAGGCCGGTTATGAGCCCTGGGTTAGAGCAGGCCGGTTATGAACCCTGGGTTAGAGCAGGCCGGTTATGAGCCCTGGGTTAGAGCAGGCCGGTTATGAGCCCTGGGTTAGAGGCCGGTTATGAACCCTGGGTTAGAGAAGGCCGGTTATGAACCCTGGGTTAGAGCAGGCCGGTTATGAACCCTGAGTTAGAGAAGGCCGGTTATGAGCCCTGGGTTAGAGAAGGCCGGTTATGAGCCCTGGGTTAGAGAAGGCCGGTTATGAGCCCTGGGTTAGAGAAGGCCGGTTATGAGCCCTGGGTTAGAGAAGGCCGGTTATGAGCCCTGGGTTAGAGAAGGCCGGTTATGAGCCCTGGGTTAGAGCAGGCCGGTTATGAACCCTGGGTTAGAGCAGGCCGGTTATGAACCCTGGGTTAGAGCAGGCCGGTTATGAACCCTGGGTTAGAGCAGGCCGGTTATGAACCCTGGGTTAGAGCAGGCCGGTTATGAACCCTGGGTTATAGAAGGCCGGTTATGAACCCTGGGTTAGAGCAGGCCGGTTATGAACCCTGGGTTATAGAAGGCCGGTTATGAACCCTGTGTTAGAGCAGGCCGGTTATGAGCCCTGGGTTAGAGAAGGCCGGTTATGAGCCCTGGGTTAGAGAAGGCCGGTTATGAACCCTGGGTTAGAGCAGGCCGGTTATGAGCCCTGGGTTAGAGCAGGCCGGTTATGAACCCTGGGTTAGAGCAGGCCGGTTATGAGCCCTGGGTTAGAGCAGGCCGGTTATGAACCCTGGGTTAGAGCAGGCCGGTTATGAGCCCTGGGTTAGAGCAGGCCGGTTATGAGCCCTGGGTTAGAGAAGGCCGGTTATGAACCCTGGGTTAGAGCAGGCCGGTTATGAACCCTGGGTTAGAGCAGGCCGGTTATGAGCCCTGGGTTAGAACATGCCGGTTATGAACCCTGGGTTAGAGCAGGCCGGTTATGAGCCCTGGGTTAGAGCAGGCCGGTTATGAACCCTGGGTTAGAGCAGGCCAGTTATGAGCCCTGGGTTAGAGCAGGCCGGTTATAAACCCTGGGTTAGAGCAGGCCGGTTATGAACCCTGGGTTAGAGCAGGCCGGTTATGAACCCTGGGTTAGAGCAGGCCGGTTATGAGCCCTGGGTTAGAGCAGGCCGGTTATGAACCCTGGGTTAGAGAAGGCCGGTTATGAACCCTGGGTTAGAGAAGGCCGGTTATGAGCCCTGGGTTAGAGCAGGCCGGTTATGAACCCTGGGTTAGAGCAGGCCGGTTATGAACCCTGGGTTAGAGCAGGCCGGTTATGAACCCTGGGTTAGAGCAGGCCGGTTATGAACCCTGGGTTAGAGCAGGCCGGTTATGAGCCCTGGGTTAGAGCAGGCCGGTTATGAACCCTGGGTTAGAGCAGGCCGGTTATGAACCCTGGGTTAGAGCAGGCCGGTTATGAACCCTGGGTTAGAGAAGGCCGGTTATGAACCCTGGGTTAGAGCAGGCCGGTTATGAACCCTGGGTTAGAGCAGGCCGGTTATGAACCCTGGGTTAGAGCAGGCCGGTTATGAGCACTGGGTTAGAGAAGGCCGGTTATGAGCCCTGAGTTAGAGAAGGCCGGTTATGAGCCCTGGGTTAGAGCAGGCCGGTTATGAACCCTGGGTTAGAGCAGGCCGGTTATGAGCCCTGGGTTAGAGCAGGCCGGTTATGAGCCCTGGGTTAGAGCAGGCCGGTTATGAACCCTGGGTTAGAGCAGGCCCGTTATGAACCCTGGGTTAGAGCAGGCCGGTCATGAACCCCGGGTTAGAGCAGGCCGGTTATAAACCCCGGGTTAGAGCAGGCCGGTTATGAACCCTGGGTTAGAGCAGGCCGGTAATGAACCCTGGGTTAGAGCAGGCCGGTTATGAGCCCTGGGTTAGAGCAGGCCGGTTATGAACCCTGGGTTAGAGAAGGCCGGTTATGAACCCTGGGTTAGAGAAGGCCGGTTATGAGCCCTGGGTTAGAGCAGGCCGGTTATGAACCCTGGGTTAGAGCAGGCCGGTTATGAACCCTGGGTTAGAGCAGGCCGGTTATGAACCCTGGGTTAGAGCAGGCCGGTTATGAGCCCTGGGTTAGAGCAGGCCGGTTATGAACCCTGGGTTAGAGCAGGCCGGTTATGAGCCCTGGGTTAGAGAAGGCCGGTTATGAACCCTGGGTTAGAGAAGGCCGGTTATGAACCCTGGGTTAGAGAAGGCCGGTTATGAACCCTGGGTTAGAGAAGGCCGGTTATGAACCCTGGGTTAGAGCAGGCCGGTTATGAACCCTGGGTTAGAGCAGGCCGGTTATGAACCCTGGGTTAGAGCAGGCCGGTTATGAACCCTGGGTTAGAGCAGGCCGGTTATGAACCCTGGGTTAGAGCAGGCCGGTTATGAACCCTGGGTTAGAGCAGGCCGGTTACGAACCCTGGGTTAGAGCAGGCCGGTTATGAGCCCTGGGTTAGAGAAGGCCGGTTATGAGCCCTGGGTTAGAGAAGGCCGGTTATGAACCCTGGGTTAGAGAAGGCCGGTTATGAACCCTGGGTTAGAGAAGGCCGGTTATGAACCCTGGGTTAGAGCAGGCCGGTTATGAACCCTGGGTTAGAGCAGGCCGGTTACGAACCCTGGGTTAGAGCAGGCTGGTTACGAACCCTGGGTTAGAGCAGGCTGGTTATGAACCCTGTGTTAGAGCAGGCCGGTTATGAACCCTGGGTTAGAGCAGGCCGGTTATAAACCCTGGGTTAGAGCAGGCCGGTTATGAACCCTGGGTTAGAGCAGGCCGGTTATGAACCGGTAACGTGATATTGTGTCGTCCAGAATAGAGGGATACAGAACACAACAGTCAGCCATGATGTCATCTCTCCTGGATTCTGTTCTCTATGGTTGGTTTTGATGTATAGCCAGGTTGTTCTATAGACTTCTAGATGCTTCCGCTGTGTTCTATTATCTCATGGTTGTCCCTTCATTCCCCTCTAATCTTCACTCCCTCCCCCACTCCATCGTTTCATCCCTCCCTCAAACCTAACAGTCGTTACCTTGGAACACATGAAATAGATAAACAAAACTATCTTAAAACGTCAAATTATAAACACGTGTATATTCATGACGGCAGCCATTGTTGTTGACAGTCGACCCAGGAAACCTGGACAAAGTGTTCTTTGAAGTTTCCTGTCCCTTATGTATGACGTAAACTCTTTGTGTGTGTGTGTGTGTGTGTGTGTGTGTGTGTGTGTGTGTGTGTGTGTGTGTGTGTGTGTGTGTGTGTGTGTGTGTGTGTGTGTGTGTGTGTGTGTGTGTGTGTGTGTGTGTGTGTGTGTGTTGTGTCACCTGCTCACCTCTCACCGGTTTTGGTGGTCTAATACAAACAGAGAGTTGAACAAAAGGCTAAGTTTCCTGTCGTCCTCATTCCCAGGTAACACAATGCCAGCAAACAATGGAACTTTGTCATTCACACACTCATAACACTGCAAGACTCCCACTGCTCCTCTGTTACATGAGCTTCGTCTAGTCCATGGTTTCTAAACCGTTTTTATACCAGCGACCATCTAACCTCAGCGCCAGGCTCAATCGCTATCGACTGGTGGACCAGAGACCGGCTACAGTTAGCAAATACTATATGAATGGTAAGTCGCTGTGAATAGGAGTGTCTGCTAAATTACTAAATGTAAATCTCTAAGGTCCCGCTGTTGTCAGGGTCCGGCAAGCAATACTTTCTCCTCCTTGGGGGGGCCGTTACAAAAGTAGCACTGTAGAACTGGTTAAAATGTCAGCCACAGACCTGCGCCGGTCCTTGTTGTCAGCGTACATTTCCGTTGAGTCAACAGTCTAATACACCCCCCCCCCCCCCCTCCGAGCGGACTGGGAGGCTGTTTGGAGTGTTTATCCGACTGGATTGAATAAATAAATAAAAAGTAATGTCCCCCCCCCCCACTTCTAAAACCAAAGTTGCGCCCCTGAAATCCATGAATGGAATCCCCCCCAGATGTAGCACCTTCACACCTTCCCAGAAAAGAACCGAGTGGCGCAGTCGTCTAAGGCAATTCAATTCCAGGCTGTATCACAACCCGGCTGTGATTGGGACTCCCATAGGGCGGCACACAATTGACCCAGCGACATTAGGGTTTAGCCGGGGGTAGGCCGTTATTGTAAATAAGAATTTGTTCTTAACTGACTTGCCTAGTTAAATATCAATTTAAAACTAGGCACATGCCATTTTGACATACATACAGTACATCATGTGACAAGCAGTTATATTAAAAGAAGAAGGGATCACAACATTACAAGGCTACTTCCTGAATGGCAACAAGTTCCCTACATAGTGCAACACTTTTGATTGCTCAATAGGTCAAAAGTAGTGCACTATATATGCCAAAGGGTACCATTTGGAAAGTAGACCCTGGACACATTCACAACACAGGACTCAAAATACCTAAAAAAAAACCTTCACAAAACTTCACAAAATATATAATGGAGGCTTCAGTGAACATGCTAGATGTCTGGACTGCGGCTGGGGGCCTGAAGCCGTTTTACCTGAAACAACCTGAGAAGAGCAGATGAGAGGGGGAGAGGGGAGTGGAGGAGAGGAGAAGGAGAGGATGGGGTGGAGAATTGGGGGGGGGGGGGGGTGAAGAGAGGTTGAGAGGAGAGGTTGATGGGGAGGAGAAGGAGAGGAGGGGAGAGTTTGATAGGGGAGGTGAGGAAAGGTTGAGGGGAGAGGTCTATGGGGGAGGAGAAGGGGAGGAGGGGAGAGTGATGGGGGAGGTGAGGAAATGTTGAGGGGAGAGGTCTATGGGGGAGGAGAAGGGTAGGTGGGGAGAGGTTAAGGGAAGAGGTTGATGGGGAGGAGAAGGAGAGGAGGGGAGAGGTTGAGGGGAGAGGTCAATGGGGAAGAAGAGGGAGAGGTTGAGGGGAGAGTTTGATGGGGAGGGGAAGGAGAGAAGGGGAGAGGTTGAGGGGTCTATGGGGGAGGAAAGGGGAGCAGGTGAGAGGTTGTGGGGAGAGGTCTATGGCGAAGGTGAAGGGGAGGAGGGGAGAGGTTAAGGGAGGAGGTTGATGGGAGGAGAAGGAGAGGAGGGGAGAGATTGAGGGGTCTATGGTGGAGGAGGAGGGGAGAGATCTATGGGGAGGAGAAGGGGAGGAGGAAGAGGTTAAGGGAAGAGGTTGAGGGGTCTATGGTGGAGGAGGGGAGAGGTTGAGGGGTCTATGGGGGAGGAGGAGGGGAGAGGTTGAGGGGAGAGGTATATGGGGAGGAGAAGGGGAGGAGGGGAGAGGTTGAGGGGTCTATGGTGGAGGAGGAGGGGAGCGGTCTATGGGGTGAAGGGGAGGAGGGAGAGGTTAAGGGAAGAGGTTGAGGGGTCTATGGTGGAGGAGGGGAGAGGTTGAGGGGTCTATGGGGGAGGAGGAGGGGAGAGGTTGAGGGGAGAGGTCTATGGGGAGGAGAAGGGGAGGAGGGGAGAGGTTAAGGGAAGAGGTTGATGGGGAGGGGAAAGAGAGGAGGGGAGAGATTGATGGGGAAAGGAGAGAAGAAGTTGAGGGGAGAGGTCTATGGGGGAGAAGGGGAGAGGTTGATGGGGAGAGGTGGGAAGAGGTTGAGGGGAGGAGAAGGAGAGGAGGGGAGAGGTTGAGGTGGGAGCTTGATGGGGAAGGAGAAGGAGAGGTTGTGGGGAGAGGTTGAGGGGGAAGGAGAAGGAGAGGTTGATGGGCGAGGTGAGGAGAGGTTGAGGGGAGAATGATGGTGAAGGAGAAGGAGAGGAGGGGAGAGGTTGGTGGGGGAGGTGAGGAGAGGTTGAGGGGAGAGGTTGATGGGGAAGGAGAAGGAGAGGTGATAAGAGGTTGAGGGGAGAGGTTGATGGGGGAGGTGAGAAAAGGTTGAGGGGAGAGATTGAGGGGAGAGGAGAATTAGAGTAGGGAGAGGTTGATGGGGGAGGTGAGAAGAGGTTGAGGGGAGAGGTTGATGGGGAGGTGAGAAGAGGTTGAGGGGAGAGGTTGATGGGGAGGTGAGAAGAGGTTGAGGGGAGAGGTTGATGGGGAGGTGAGAAGACGTTGAGGGGAGAGATTGATGGGGAGGTGAGAAGAGGTTGATGGGGAGGTGAGAAGAGGTTGATGGGAGAGGTTGAGGGGAGGCTCCCTGTTGAATTCCAGCTAAACCTGTTAGATATAAAATAACTGATCTATAGGAATCAAAGGGTTCAAGACCTCTACAGTACCTGTGTGTTAGTTTACTTCATCATCACACTGTCATTACATAGTACACAGTCCTGTACACATCATCACACTGTCATTACATAGTACACAGTACTGTACACATCATCACAGTGTCATTACATTGTACACAGTACTGTACACATCATCACACTGCCATTACAGTACACAGTACTGTACACATCATCACACTGCCATTACATAGTACACAGTACTGTACACATCATCACACTGCCATTACAGTACACAGTACTGTACACATCATCACACTGTCATTACATAGTACACAGTACTGTACACATCATCACACTGTCATTACATAGTACACAGTACTGTACACATCACCACACTGCCATTACAGTACACAGTACTGTACACATCATCACACTGCCATTACATAGTACACAGTACTGTACACATCATCACACTGCCATTACAGTACACAGTACTGTACACATCATCACACTGTCATTACATAGTACACAGTACTGTACACATCATCACACTGTCATTACATAGTACACAGTACTGTACACATCATCACACTGCCATTACATAGTACACAGTACTGTACACATCATCACACTGCCATTACAGTACACAGTACTGTACACATCATCACACTGTCATTACATAGTACACAGTACTGTACACATCATCACACTGCCATTACATAGTACACAGTACTGTACACATCATCACACTGTCATTACATAGTACACAGTACTGTACACATCATCACACTGCCATTACAGTACACAGTACTGTACACATCATCACACTGCCATTACATAGTACACAGTACTGTACACATCATCACACTGCCATTACAGTACACAGTACTGTACACATCATCACACTGTCATTACATAGTACACAGTACTGTACACATCATCACACTGCCATTACATAGTACACAGTACTGTACACATCATCACACTGTCATTACATAGTACACAGTACTGTACACATCATCACAGTGTCATTACATAGTACACAGTACTGTACACATCATCACACTGTCATTACATAGTACACAGTACTGTACACATCATCACAGTGTCATTACATAGTACACAGTACTGTACACATCACCACACTGCCATTACATAGTACACAGTACTGTACACATCATCACACTGTCATTACATAGTACACAGTACTGTACACATCATCACACTATCATTACAGTACACAGTACTGTACACATCATCACACTGCCATTACATAGTACACAGTACTGTACACATCATCACACTGTCATTACATAGTACACAGTACTGTACACATCATCACACTGCCATTACATAGTACACAGTACTGTACACATCACCACACTGCCATTACAGTACACAGTACTGTACACATCATCACACTGCCATTACAGTACACAGTACTGTACACATCATCACACTGTCATTACATAGTACACAGTACTGTACACATCATCACAGTGTCATTACATAGTACACAGTACTGTACACATCATCACACTGCCATTACAGTACACAGTACTGTACACATCATCACACTGCCATTACATAGTAAACAGTACTGTACACATCATCACACTGTCATTACAGTACACAGTACTGTACACATCATCACACTGCCATTACAGTACACAGTACTGTACACATCATCACACTGTCATTACATAGTACACAGTACTGTACACATCATCACACTGTCATTACATAGTACACAGTACTGTACACATCATCACACTGCCATTACATAGTACACAGTACTGTACACATCGTCACAGTGTCATTACATAGTACACAGTACTGTACACATCATCACACTGCCATTACATAGTACACAGTACTGTACACATCATCACACTGCCATTACAGTACACAGGACTGTACACATCATCACACTGCCATTACAGTACACAGTACTGTACACATCATCACACTGCCATTACAGTACACAGTACTGTACACATCATCACACTGCCATTACATAGTACACAGTACTGTACACATCATCACACTGCCATTACATAGTACACAGTACTGTACACATCATCACAGTGTCATTACATAGTACACAGTACTGTACACATCATCACAGTGTCATTACAGTACACAGTACTGTACACATCATCACACTGTCATTACATAGTAAACAGTACTGTACACATCATCACACTGCCATTACATAGTACACAGTACTGTACACATCATCACACTGCCATTACATAGTACACAGTACTGTACACATCATCACAGTGTCATTACATAGTACACAGTACTGTACACATCATCACAGTGTCATTACAGTACACAGTACTGTACACATCACCACGCTGCCATTACATAGTACACAGTACTGTACACATCATCACACTGTCATTACATAGTACACAGTACTGTACACATCATCACACTGCCATTACATAGTACACAGTACTGTACACATCATCACACTGCCATTACATAGTACACAGTACTGTACACATCACCGCACTGCCATTACAGTACACAGTACTGTACACATCATCACACTGCCATTACATAGTACACAGTACTGTACACATCATCACACTGCCATTACAGTACACAGTACTGTACACATCATCACACTGTCATTACATAGTACACAGTACTGTACACATCATCATACTGTCATTACATAGTACACAGTACTGTACACATCATCACACTGCCATTACATAGTACACAGTACTGTACACATCATCACACTGCCATTACAGTACACAGTACTGTACACATCATCACACTGTCATTACATAGTACACAGTACTGTACACATCATCACACTGCCATTACATAGTACACAGTACTGTACACATCATCACACTGTCATTACATAGTACACAGTACTGTACACATCATCACACTGTCATTACATAGTACACAGTACTGTACAAATCATCACACTGCCATTACATAGTACACAGTCCTGTACACATCATCACACTGTCATTACATAGTACACAGTACTGTACACATCACCACACTGCCATTACATAGTACACAGTACTGTACACATCATCACACTGTCATTACATAGTACACAGTACTGTACACATCATCACACTGCCATTACATAGTACACAGTACTGTACACATCATCACACTGCCATTACAGTACACAGTACTGTACACATCATCACACTGCCATTACATAGTACACAGTACTGTACACATCATCACACTGCCATTACAGTACACAGTACTGTACACATCATCACACTGTCATTACATAGTACACAGTACTGTACACATCATCACACTGCCATTACATAGTACACAGTACTGTACACATCATCACACTGTCATTACATAGTACACAGTACTGTACACATCATCACAGTGTCATTACATAGTATACAGTACTGTACACATCATCACACTGTCATTACATAGTACACAGTACTGTACACATCATCACAGTGTCATTACATAGTACACAGTACTGTACACATCACCACACTGCCATTACATAGTACACAGTACTGTACACATCATCACACTGTCATTACATAGTACACAGTACTGTACACATCATCACACTGCCATTACAGTACACAGTACTGTACACATAATCACACTGCCATTACATAGTACACAGTACTGTACACATCATCACACTGTCATTACATAGTACACAGTACTGTACACATCATCACACTGCCATTACATAGTACACAGTACTGTACACATCACCACACTGCCATTACAGTACACAGTACTGTACACATCATCACACTGCCATTAAAATACACAGTACTGTACACATCATCACACTGCCATTACATAGTACACAGTACTGTACACATCATCACACTGCCATTACATAGTACACAGTACTGTACACATCATCACACTGCCATTACAGTACACAGTACTGTACACATCATCACACTGCCATTACATAGTACACAGTACTGTACACACCATCACACTGTCATTACAGTACATAGTACTGTACACATCATCACACTGCCATTACAGTACACAGTACTGTACACATCATCACACTGTCATTACATAGTACACAGTACTGTACACATCATCACACTGTCATTACATAGTACACAGTACTGTACACATCATCACACTGCCATTACATAGTACACAGTACTGTACACATCATCACAGTGTCATTACAGTACACAGTACTGTACACATCACCACACTGCCATTACATAGTACACAGTACTGTCCACATCATCACACTGCCATTACAGTACACAGTACTGTACACATCATCACACTGCCATTACATAGTACACAGTACTGTACACATCATCACACTGCCATTACATAGTACACAGTACTGTACACATCATCACAGTGTCATTACATAGTACACAGTACTGTACACATCATCACAGTGTCATTACATAGTACACAGTACTGTACACATCATCACAGTGCCATTACATAGTACACAGTACTGTACACATCATCACACTGCCATTACAGTACACAGTACTGTACACATCATCACACTGCCATTACATAGTACACAGTACTGTACACATCACCACACTGCCATTACAGTACACAGTACTGTACACATCATCACACTGCCATTACATAGTACACAGTACTGTACACATCATCACACTGCCATTACAGTACACAGTACTGTACACATCATCACACTGTCATTACATAGTACACAGTACTGTACACATCATCATACTGTCATTACATAGTACACAGTACTGTACACATCATCACACTGCCATTACATAGTACACAGTACTGTACACATCATCACACTGTCATTACATAGTACACAGTACTGTACACATCATCACACTGCCATTACATAGTACACAGTACTGTACACATCATCACACTGTCATTACATAGTACACAGTACTGTACACATCATCACAATGTCATTACATAGTACACAGTACTGTACAAATCATCACACTGCCATTACATAGTACACAGTCCTGTACACATCATCACACTGTCATTACATAGTACACAGTACTGTACACATCACCACACTGCCATTACATAGTACACAGTACTGTACACATCATCACACTGTCATTACAATACACAGTACTGTACACATCATCACACTGCCATTACATAGTACACAGTACTGTACACATCATCACACTGCCATTACAGTACACAGTACTGTACACATCATCACACTGCCATTACATAGTACACAGTACTGTACACATCATCACACTGCCATTACAGTACACAGTACTGTCCACATCATCACACTGTCATTACATAGTCCACAGTACTGTACACATCATCACACTGCCATTACATAGTACACAGTACTGTGCACATCATCACACTGTCATTACATAGTACACAGTACTGTACACATCATCACAGTGTCATTACATAGTACACAGTACTGTACACATCATCACACTGTCATTACATAGTACACAGTACTGTACACATCATCACAGTGTCATTACATAGTACACAGTGCTGTACACATCACCACACTGCCATTACATAGTACACAGTACTGTACACATCATCACACTGTCATTACATAGTACACAGTACTGTACACATCATCACACTGCCATTACAGTACACAGTACTGTACACATAATCACACTGCCATTACATAGTACACAGTACTGTACACATCATCACACTGTCATTACATAGTACACAGTACTGTACACATCATCACACTGCCATTACATAGTACACAGTACTGTACACATCACCACACTGCCATTACAGTACACAGTACTGTACACATCATCACACTGCCATTACAATACACAGTACTGTACACATCATCACACTGTCATTACATAGTACACAGTACTGTACACATCATCACAGTGTCATTACATAGTACACAGTACTGTACACATCATCACACTGCCATTACAGTACACAGTACTGTACACATCATCACACTGCCATTACATAGTACACAGTACTGTACACACCATCACACTGTCATTACAGTACATAGTACTGTACACATCATCACACTGCCATTACAGTACACAGTACTGTACACATCATCACACTGTCATTACATAGTACACAGTACTGTACACATCATCACACTGTCATTACATAGTACACAGTACTCTACACATCATCACACTGCCATTACATAGTACACAGTACTGTACACATCGTCACAGTGTCATTACATAGTACACAGTACTGTACACATCATCACACTGCCATTACATAGTACACAGTACTGTACACATCATCACACTGCCATTACGGTACACAGTACTGTACACATCATCACACTGCCATTACAGTACACAGTACTGTACACATCATCACACTGCCATTACAGTACACAGTACTGTACACATCATCACACTGCCATTACATAGTACACAGTACTGTACACATCATCACACTGCCATTACATAGTACACAGTACTGTACACATCATCACACTGTCATTACATAGTACACAGTACTGTACACATCACCACACTGCCATTACATAGTACACAGTACTGTACACATCATCACACTGTCATTACATAGTACACAGTACTGTACACATCATCACACTGCCATTACATAGTACACAGTACTGTACACATCATCACACTGCCATTACATAGTACACAGTACTGTACACATCACCACACTGCCATTACAGTACACAGTACTGTACACATCATCACACTGCCATTACATAGTACACAGTACTGTACATATCATCACACTGCCATTACAGTACACAGTACTGTACACATCATCACACTGTCATTACATAGTACACAGTACTGTACACATCATCATACTGTCATTACATAGTACACAGTACTGTACACATCATCACACTGCCATTACATAGTACACAGTACTGTACACATCATCACACTGCCATTACAGTACACAGTACTGTACACATCATCACACTGTCATTACATAGTACACAGTACTGTACACATCATCACACTGCCATTACATAGTACACAGTACTGTACACATCATCACACTGTCATTACATAGTACACAGTACTGTACACATCATCACACTGTCATTACATAGTACACAGTACTGTACAAATCATCACACTGCCATTACATAGTACACAGTCCTGTACACATCATCACACTGTCATTACATAGTACACAGTACTGTACACATCACCACACTGCCATTACATAGTACACAGTACTGTACACATCATCACACTGTCATTACATAGTACACAGTACTGTACACATCATCACACTGCCATTACATAGTACACAGTACTGTACACATCATCACACTGCCATTACAGTACACAGTACTGTACACATCATCACACTGCCATTACATAGTACACAGTACTGTACACATCATCACACTGCCATTACAGTACACAGTACTGTACACATCATCACACTGTCATTACATAGTACACAGTACTGTACACATCATCACACTGCCATTACATAGTACACAGTACTGTACACATCATCACACTGTCATTACATAGTACACAGTACTGTACACATCATCACAGTGTCATTACATAGTACACAGTACTGTACACATCATCACACTGTCATTACATAGTACACAGTACTGTACACATCATCACAGTGTCATTACATAGTACACAGTACTGTACACATCACCACACTGCCATTACATAGTACACAGTACTGTACACATCATCACACTGTCATTACATAGTACACAGTACTGTACACATCATCACACTGCCATTACAGTACACAGTACTGTACACATAATCACACTGCCATTACATAGTACACAGTACTGTACACATCATCACACTGTCATTACATAGTACACAGTACTGTACACATCATCACACTGCCATTACATAGTACACAGTACTGTACACATCACCACACTGCCATTACAGTACACAGTACTGTACACATCATCACACTGCCATTACAATACACAGTACTGTACACATCATCACACTGTCATTATATAGTACACAGTACTGTACACATCATCACAGTGTCATTACATAGTACACAGTACTGTACACATCATCACAGTGTCATTACATAGTACACAGTACTGTACACATCATCACACTGCCATTACAGTACACAGTACTGTACACATCATCACACTGCCATTACATAGTACACAGTACTGTACACACCATCACACTGTCATTACAGTACATAGTACTGTACACATCATCACACTGCCATTACAGTACACAGTACTGTACACATCATCACACTGTCATTACATAGTACACAGTACTGTACACATCATCACACTGTCATTACATAGTACACAGTACTGTACACATCATCACACTGCCATTACATAGTACACAGTACTGTACACATCGTCACAGTGTCATTACATAGTACACAGTACTGTACACATCATCACACTGCCATTACATAGTACACAGTACTGTACACATCATCACACTGCCATTACAGTACACAGTACTGTACACATCATCACACTGCCATTACAGTACACAGTACTGTACACATCATCACACTGCCATTACAGTACACAGTACTGTACACATCATCACACTGCCATTACATAGTACACAGTACTGTACACATCATCACACTGCCATTACATAGTACACAGTACTGTACACATCATCACACTGCCATTACATAGTACACAGTACTGTACACATCATCACAGTGTCATTACATAGTACACAGTACTGTACACATCATCACAGTGTCATTACAGTACACAGTACTGTACACATCATCACACTGTCATTACATAGTATACAGTACTGTACACATCATCACACTGCCATTACATAGTACTGTACACATCATCACACTGCCATTACATAGTACACAGTACTGTACACATCATCACAGTGTCATTACATAGTACACAGTACTGTACACATCATCACAGTGTCATTACAGTACACAGTACTGTACACATCACCACACTGCCATTACAGTACACAGTACTGTACACATCATCACACTGTCATTACATAGTACACAGTACTGTACACATCATCACACTGCCATTACATAGTACACAGTACTGTACACATCATCACACTGCCATTACATAGTACACAGTACTGTACACATCATCACAGTGTCATTACATAGTACACAGTACTGTACACATCATCACAGTGTCATTACATAGTACACAGTACTGTACACATCATCACAGTGCCATTACATAGTACACAGTACTGTACACATCATCACACTGCCATTACAGTACACAGTACTGTACACATCATCACACTGCCATTACATAGTACACAGTACTGTACACATCACCACACTGCCATTACATAGTACACAGTACTGTATACATCATCACACTGTCATTACATAGTACACAGTACTGTACACATCATCACACTGTCATTACATAGTACACAGTACTGTACACATCATCACACTGTCATTACATAGTACACAGTACTGTACACATCATCACACTGTCATTACATAGTACACAGTACTGTACACATCATCACACTGCCATTACATAGTACACAGTACTGTACACATCATCACACTGTCATTACAGTACACAGTACTGTACACATCATCACACTGCCATTACATAGTACACAGTACTGTACACATCATCACACTGCCATTACATAGTACACAGTACTGTACACATCATCACACTGCCATTACATAGTACACAGTACTGTACACATCATCACACTGTCATTGCATAATACACAGTACTGTACACATCATCACACTGTCATTACAGTACAGAGTACCGTACACATCACCACACTGCCATTACAGTACACAGTACTGTACACATCATCACACTGTCATTACATAGTACACAGCACTGTACACATCATCACACTGCCATTACATAGTACACAGTACTGTACACATCATCACACTGCCATTACAGTACACAGTACTGTACACATCATCACACTGTCATTACATAGTACACAGTACTGTACACATCATCACACTGTCATTACATAGTACACAGTACTGTACACATCACCACACTGCCATTACAGTACACAGTACTGTACACATCATCACACTGCCATTACAGTACACAGTACACAGAAGATCCAATTCAAACCTGTAATGGCAGCCTTCCCTCTCTTCACTAGAAGAGAGAGTGTAGCAGGGATCGGACCAACACGCAGCGTAGCCAGTGCTCAACATGTTTAATTAAACTAAAAAACAGTGAACACATACAACGATATAAAACAACAAAATGTGGCAAATCGAAACATTCCTATCTGGTGCAGACAAAACACAGAGACAAGAAACAACCACCCACAATCCCCAACACAAAACAAGCCACCTATATATGATTCTCAATCAGGGACAATGATTGACAGCTGCCTCTGATTGAGAACCATATTAGGCTGGACACAGAAACAGACGAACTAGACACACAACATAGAATTCCCACCCAGCTCACGTCCTGACCAACACTAAACAAGCAAAACACATAAGAACTCTGGTCAGGATGTTACAAAACCTGTAATCTATTCAGGAGGTGAACAAAAGAATTGCTTTGAAAGTGGCCCGGAAGGCACAAAGTAATCATATATTGAAACCTGACACCATAATCCCATAGGCTCCGATTCCAACCCGAGTTAAGCGTGAGTAAATGGAATGTAATTCCCTTTTCATGCACTTCTCTCTCTGCGTATTCTGACCTTGAACTTAAGCATGAGAACAGCGTGGTATTCCCCCGTTATTCCTTTTCAGGTGGAGAGCTGAGAAATGAAGGTGTGGAGGAGGTGTGTCAACAGATATGATATATTCTTAATTCCCTCATAATTCCACCACTTTAAACGTGCAAAGAAACCACTAATAAGACAGAGTGAACCTGCCGGTTCCAAGTGGAAAAAGCATCTACATTCTATTTTATGATGGAAAAACAACATTTTCCATAGCTATTGATAAGAGCTAGGTAAAATTATTAATCAGTTTGGGGGAGATTGTAAATAAACATAGCAATTGTTTTGGATGAATTTAGATTCTTTTTCCTTATGATCCCTGGTGACCAATGTGAAACCAGTCATATGGATAATGCCTGAAAATCACATCGACATGACATGTATTGTAGCCCCCCTTTCCACAGTGAAGTAGGATACAAATAGCTGTGCCGTGATTCAGAATTGTGCATCCTTGTAATTTGCGTGGTTGGAGAGAACCACTGTATTTTTTGATTGATCAACATATTTTTTTTGCGTAAAGGCTTTCAAAAACATTTTTTTCCTTATGATTCATACATACTTTCCTAACCCTAAAATGTGCCTAAAAAATCTACAAGATCAGAGTATTTTCAATTCTACCTGTTGGTGCTAAAACGGAGACAAATATTAATATATTTAGATGGTTTTCTGTTATTGATCCCTAACATTCTGAACTGTTCTCTCCGTATATCTTAGTGAGTCTGTTCAGAAAATTCAAATTAAAGGTAAAAGATAAATGTTCTGAAAACCCTATTGAATGAAAACTCCACGAAAAAATTAATTGGCCAGCAAGTGGGAGGGTTTTCAGAGCATGCATTAAACGTATTCTGGACGCTCAAAGGAACCACGCCTGCAAAGTCCGTTAAGCACCTGCATAAGATAAGTCTCGAATACCAACTACTGAGAAGTGTGTAGGAAAGGCGTGGTAGGAATCGGCCCCTTGATTTAATAGCGTCACCGGCCGGGAGGCACAAAGCAATCTTGAAACACCTGCACCGTTGTGTAGCGTCATCGTGACATATCAATGGCACTGCACTGTAACAGCAGGTTGTGTAGAGTCATCATGACATACTGTATCAGTGTTATTGTAACAACAGGTTGCCTTAACAACATGTTTTGATTAAGCCGTACACACCTGGATCGGTTGCACCAGTTGGTCTGAAGTGGGTCGTAACTCTACGTCCGACATAAAATGCGCGTATTTGCATATTTTCTACGGTGCCTTTCGAGTGAATTTGAGAGTTACCAGTACCACCCATGACTGTGTTTCCTAGTGACAGAGAGATGACTGTTGCATTCATTACTTTTCAGTCATGTGGCCTTCACCACCAGGTCCTAAATAAATTTTGCTAACATTAAAATAAAATAAAATTTTACGACAATAAAATGCATATTTCATAAGGCCTTATTTTGAGTGCCTAGTTTTACCCTAATAGTGGCCTGAAACTCATAGTTTACAGGCCACATCAGGGTTGCAAGTCACGTTATATTGGCTTGCAAAGTGATGTGTAATTTCTATTGGAATCAAGCCAGTTGGGATATCCAATATTTGGAATTATTCACCCTGAACCTGCGTTCACAATGGATTGTCAGCTTCAGGAAACTTAACTGGAACAACCATTTCAGTAACGAGTGAAATAAGTCCAAGTAACAGATTGGAATAGTTTCATGTATTAAGTAGCTTGAGATTAATTAAATCAAAGAATTGAAAAAAATATCAACCTGCAATAGAGCATGTGGGAAATATGATAATGATGGATGTGGTTTTGGTTAAACTCCTCTTATTAACACCAACACCGTGGTTATTTTTTTACACGCAATGATTGTTGATTAAACTATTTACAGTGTTAAAATGAACTCCTGAATCAACTCTAGAAATGTTACACTGAAAAGTCAACACTAGTTATCACTGGCCAATTTCATGTGTGCTATTAAGAACCGTAGATGCCTCGTCAAGAACCCCAGATTCAGAGGAACAATAAGAGCTGAGGAAGAAGCATTTTAATTAAGGACCTTCTTTTCTTCAGTGTATGTACCAGTCAACATAAAAATAATACACTTACTGATTTAGGCTACAATGTAATGTATTAATATTGACATGTATTATATGATATAGCATAATGTATTGTATATAACATGTTCTGATAGATGAGCAAACTAATATAAAAGTATATAAACGAATAGGGCTTGTAATTAAGCATTACGCCTGTTGTATTCGGCGCAAAATTTGATTTGATCTGATTTGAAATGACCTGCACCTCCACTTATTTACCGAGCCAGAGATCAATTAACTTGAGCCAGTTTGCTACAGCTGAAATATTTTCCTGCAGCAACAGGAAATGTGACTTATTATGTGGATTGTAATTAATGGAGATTTTTTTTGTAGGAGTTAATACATTCCTAATTAGGAAAATTCTCAGCAACAAAAAAGAGTGATCAAATTAAGATCCTGCATCTGTAGGACTATACATATGGAGATTTAGTGAAGCACAATCACATTGATTGATTGTCAGACAAGCCACAGGCTTTTGGTCGGGAGAAGAGCACAATAATCCACTATAGGCTGGAACATCAAAACGTTCTGATGATCAGTCCTAGATGATCAAACTAATGATCATGAGCTCTCACCTCAACTTTAGAAAAAATGTCCCAGCCTAATTGTAACCAAATTGACTGGGATTCAGTCAAAACAAAATTCTTACATTTTCCCATGGAATTGTACCCATGGAATTATACCCATGGAATTATACCCATGGAATTGTACCCATGGAATTATCTCAAAGCAGCCAATGGCAGTGTCCCAATAAAAAGGTGTGGAATTATCATCTAGTTGACCACACATGGCTATTGCTTTACAGTAATTAGGCTATTCAGATTGGTTGATATTGAGAGTTTCCGTAAGCAACAATTTGATACATGCCTTCAATTGCTTTAGCCTATTATTGTAATATTTTCGTCATTCAGTGATATTTATTCTCATAGTAGGCTAATTCTTAAAGTATCCATGCGTCGTTATGAGGCATAACATCGGATGAGTGTAGATTGCTTACGCTGGACTTAGCTACGACTGGTCTTATTATTTGGTTTGGTGCAACAGGTCTAAATGCTGATCACAAAGTCGGACTTAGCTAAGACTAGTATTATTTTTGGTTTGGTGCAACTGGTATAAATTCTGATCACAAAGTCGGACTTAGCTAAGACTAGTCTTATTTTTTGGTTTGGTGCAACAGGTATAAATTCTGATCACAAAGTCGGACTTAGCTAAGACTAGTCTTATTTTTTGGTTTGGTGCAACAGGTATAAATGCTGATCACAAAGTCGGACTTAGCTAAGACTGGTCTTATTTTTGGTTTGGTGCAACAGGTATAAATGCTGATCACAAAGTCGGACTTAGCTACAACTAGTCTTATTTTTTTGGTTTGGTGCAACAGGTATAAATGCTGATCACAAAGTCGGACTTAGCTAAGACTAGTCTTATTTTTGGTTTGGTGCAACAGGTATAAATGCTGATCACAAAGTCGGACTTAGCTAAGACTAGTCTTATTTTTGGTTTGGTGCAACAGGTATAAATGCTGATCACAAAGTCGGACTTAGCTATGACTGGTCTTATTTTTGGTTTGGTGCAACAGGTATAAATGCTGATCACAAAGTCGGACTTAGCTAAAACTAGTCTTATTTTTGGTTTGGTGCAACAGGTATAAATGCTGATCACAAAGTCGGACTTAGCTAAGACTAGTCTTATTTTTTTGGTTTGGTGCAACAGGTATAAATGCTGTTTACAAAGTCGGACTTAGCTAAGACTGGCCTAATTTTTGGTTTGGTGCAACAGGTATAAATGCTGATCACAAAGTCGGACTTAGCTACGACTGGTCTTATTTTTGGTTTGGTGCAACAGGTATAAATGCTGATCACAAAGTCGGACTTAGCTAAGACTGGTCTAATTTTTGGTTTGGTGCAACAGGTATAAATGCTGATCACAAAGTCGGACTTAGCTACAACTAGTCTTATTTTTTTGGTTTGGTGCAACAGGTATAAATACTGATCACAAAGTCGGACTTAGCTAAGACTAGTCTTATTTTTGGTTTGGTGCAACAGGTATAAATGCTGATCACAAAGTCGGACTTAGCTAAGACTAGTCTTATTTTTGGTTTGGTGCAACAGGTATAAATGCTGATCACAAAGTCGGACTTAGCTAAGACTAGTCTTATTTTTGGTTTGGTGCAACAGGTATAAATGCTGATCACAAAGTCGGACTTAGCTAAGACTAATCTTATTATTGGTTTGGTGCAACAGGTATAAATTCTGATCACAAAGTCGGACTTAGCTAAGACTAGTCTTATTTTTTGGTTTGGTGCAACAGGTATAAATGCTGATCACAAAGTCGGACTTAGCTAAGACTGGTCTTATTTTTGGTTTGGTGCAACAGGTATAAATGCTGATCACAAAGTCGGACTTAGCTAAAACTAGTCTTATTTTTGGTTTGGTGCAACAGGTATAAATGCTGATCACAAAGTCGGACTTAGCTAAGACTAGTCTTATTTTTTTGGTTTGGTGCAACAGGTATAAATGCTGTTTACAAAGTCGGACTTAGCTAAGACTGGTCTAATTTTTGGTTTGGTGCAACAGGTATAAATGCTGATCACAAAGTCGGACTTAGCTACAACTAGTCTTATTTTTTTGGTTTGGTGCAACAGGTATAAAGGCTGATCACAAAGTCGGACTTAGCTAAGACTAGTCTTATTTTTGGTTTGGTGCAACAGGTATAAATGCTGATCACAAAGTCGGACTTAGCTAAGACTAATCTTATTATTGGTTTGGTGCAACAGGTATAAATTCTGATCACAAAGTCGGACTTAGCTAAGACTAGTCTTATTTTTTGGTTTGGTGCAACAGGTATAAACTGTATAACTGGACTGACGTTGCTTAGTGCTGACGCTGTTACACGTTCTCAGGGTATGAAATGAACACCTGTGGTGTTACACTAAATCATTTTTTGGGGTGTTGTTTATAATTTGGTTTGGTGCTTATATTTGCTTATATTTGTCCAGTTACACACCTGTTGGTGTTTCTTGTACATCTGTCTAATCGAAATGTGTTTCTTGCATATCCCAACACTCCCTGTGTCACCCGCAGGCAGTGGGGTCAGGGCCAGGCTCACCACTGTCCAGCACCCCTATAGAAATTGGGGTTAGGTGCCTTGCTTAAGGGCACCATGACAGCTTTTTAACCTTGTTGGCTCCAAGATTCGAACCGGTAGTGAGTGTTGCAACCGACGACAGACAATTTTTACGCGCCTTGCGCTTCATCACTCGGCAGTCCCGTTCGTGTGGCCTTCCACTTTGCTGCTGAAATGTTGTTGCTCCTAGATGTTTCCACTTCACAATAACAGCACTTACAGTTGACCAGGGCAGCTCTAGCAGGGCATTTTTTTAAATAAACGGATGTTACCACGTTGAACGTCACGGAGCTCTTCAGTACGGGCCATTCTACTGCCAGTGTTTGTCTATGGAGATTGCATGGCTGTGTGCTCGATTTTAAACACCTGTCAGCAACGGGTGGGACTGAACTAGCTGAATCCACTAAGTTGAAGGGGTGTCCAAATACTTTAGTATATATAGTGTATAAGAAGAATCGTTTTAAGCTGGAATTTTTTTAAGATGGCCAAACCGTTTGGGCGCTACAGGCGTTTTTGTGAGAAGAAGATTTTTGGGATGTTTCCTGGTCTGACAAACAGTGCTGCAGCTCTGCCACCTTTCACTGCAGACTTAAAGGTCGCCATCAAAGGACGTGGTGGATTGAGACTTAGGGCATGTCAACAACTCCTCTTCCCCCTCAGGAAGCTGAAAAGATTTGTCATGGGCCCTCAGATCCTCAAAAAATGTTTACAGCTGAACCATTGAGAGCATCTTGACTGGCTGCATCACCGCTTGGTATAGCAACTGCTTGGCATCCGACCGCAAGGCTCTACAGAGTGTAATGTAGACAGCCCAGTACATCACTGGGGCCGAGCTCCCTGCCATCCAGGACCTCTATATCAGAGTGCGATGTGGACGGCCCAGTACGTCACTGGGGCCGAGCTCCCTGCCATCCAGGACCTCTATACCAGAGTGCGATGTGCACGGCCCAGTACGTCACTGGGGCCGAGCTCCCTGCCATCCAGGACCTCTATATCAGAGTGCGATGTGGACGGCCCAGTACGTCACTGGGGCCGAGCTCCCTGCCATCCAGGACCTCTATATCAGAGTGTGATGTGGACGGGCCAGTATGTCACTGGCGCCGAGCTCCCTGCCATCCAGGACCTCTATATCAGAGTGCGATGTGGACGGCCCAGTACGTCACTGGGGCCGAGCTCCCTGCCATCCAGGACCTCTATACCAGAGTGCGATGTGGACGGCCCAGTACATCACTGGCGCCGAGCTCCCTGCCATCCAGGACCTCTATATCAGGACCTCTAGTTAAATAGTTAACCAAATACTTACCCAGACTATCTACATTGATGCTTTTTGTACTAACTTTGACTCATAACATAAACTGTTGTTAGTGTTTACTATCTGTCATTTTATTCCTAGTTATATGTACATATCCACCTCAATTACCTTACACATCGACTTGGTACTGGTACCCGTTGTATTTTATTATTACGTGTTTAATAACTTTTCTATTATTTCTCTGTTCTTTCTCTCTGCGTTGTGAAAGGCCCGTAAATAAGCATTTCCCTGTTAGTCCATTTGATGAATAACATTTGATTTGAGGTGGCTCAGAAACTCTTGTGGGTCACATGTGTAAATCATTATTAGGCATGTTGGTTTAGTCTGGGCTACTACAGTGAGTGGGTGTGTTTATCTCAGATCCTTAGTGAATAGACTTTTAAAAACTATTCCACTACTCTGTTCACCTGTCAGCCCAGGGCTTCATAGCCAACCCCACCCAAACCACCTTGTTCCCAAAGACAGAGATATAGATGTGGTTCCAAACACCTATAACTGTAACACCGTAGCATCTTGTCAGGCTTTAACACTGTCTGTAGTTGAATGTGAAGGCTTTGTTTTCATTGTCCCATACCTCCATTGACATTACTATGGATCCTCCAGTAGTTCACCGTCTGTTTAGAGTAAAGCATAGTCCACACACATCTGTAGGATGGAATAGAACGTCATTGTCCATCCAGGGACTGGTCAACAATAGTGCACTATATAGGGAACAGGCTGCCATTTGGGACACAATCAGAATCCTGACCCTTAATCTAACAGAGTGGTTGTTAATCCCTGGTAGGTTGACCTCTCTCTGTCACTCTGCTGCTGCTCCTCTCTGATGTCGACTGACACGATGGAGTGACCCTCACCTGGAGACAAACACACACTTCCAGGTGACCCTGAGTGTGTGTGTGTGTGTGTGTGTGTGTGTGTGTGTGTGTGTGTGTGTGTGTGTGTGTGTGTGTGTGTGTGTGTGTGTTTGTTTGTTTGTTTGTTTGTTTGTTTGTTTGTGAGTGTGTGCATATCACAGGTGGCTGGTGGCCCCTTAATTGGGGAGGACACACTCATAATAATGGCTGGAATATAATACATTGAACGGTATTGAACTAATCAAACACAGATGACACTGACGAAGGCTGAGGACGAAACGTTTGTCTATCTACCGAAATAAATACTAAAAAGAAACCTTGAATCTCCTTTTTTGAGTACAGACCAGCTACACAATTATGGAATTCCATGGTTTTGGTGACATTCCATTCACTCCATTCCAGCCGTTATTATGAGCCATCCTCCCTCCAGGAGCCTCCTATGGTATGTGTGTGTGTGTGTGTGTGTGTGTGTGTGTGTGTGTGTGTGTGTGTGTGTGTGTGTGTGTGTGTGTGTGTGTGTGTGTGTGTGTGTGTGTGTGTGTGTGTGTGTGTGTGTGTACGTGTGTCTGTACGTGTGTGTACGTGTGTGTACGTGTGTGTGTGTACGTGTGTGTACGTGTGTGTACGTGTGTGTACGTGTGCGTGTAACATACATAAATCCATCATTCCTAACACTGTCACCCTGTGTTTGACCTGAAGAAACCTTTCCAGCCCTGTCTCTCCACCTGATCCTCGTTATGTAATGTGTAATTACAGTTCAGCAGGCAGTACCCATATATCCCACCATACCTCTTCTAAAAGGTAAACAATTACAAAATAAAGAATGTTGACACTCCACCTGTTGTTGTGCTGGCTTGCCTCTCATCTCCCTCCCGGCTGTATAACGTTTACAAGCCTAGTTCTTTAAAAGACATAGTACGTTCAGTGTACTCCTGAGTGGCGCAGCGGTCTAAGGCACTGCATCTCAGTGCTAGAGTTGTCACTACAGACCCTGGTTTGATTCCAGGATGTAATCACAACCGGCCGCTGATTGGGAGTCCCATGGGGCGCCACACCGTTGGCCCAGCGTCATTAGGGTTTATCCCTGTACTTGGCTACTCAGCCCCCCTAGCACATCTGAGCCGTGCGTTCCAATGGCCACACGGCCGCCATCCCACGTCTGACACCAATGTAACAAACGGCAGGACAAGGAAGTGAAACCCGGGTCACTGGCGTGGCCCTATGTATCGTTCCACTTGTTATGAATGGTATCAGGAACTACCATTTAGTTTTAAATGCATCACAGTTATGGAATACTTTACAAAACAAATCACACCTGGATTTTTACATGAGTTCACTGAAGTGTGCATTTGTTTCAATTGATTATTATAACTTATTGTAATGTATTTATAGCGGTCATGTCATTTTTTGTCTTTTTGTTGTTGTTGTTGTCATTTTTGTCCTCAGAGCACCATTGTAAAAGAGACACTTGCCTCAATTGGGTTCCCCTAAATAAATGTGAATATTTATTTAACTGTATCTTTTTTTTTTTTTTTTACTATTTTGAGGAATGTGAAGAGGGGCATCCTTTATGTAGTATATTCGATTTGCCTAAACAAGATCAATATGGGAGATTTTTGACTGTTCAACCTGGCCTCTCTGCTGCCTATCATCTTTTTCTCTGTGTTCTTGTGGATCCATATCAAAAATTGATGCAGATTTTAATGATTTTACGTGTGGTATGATTGTTATTTGGCCTATTGCAGATCTGGATAAACAATTTGTCACTATGTATAGAGGGCAGGATAGAGTTGGCAGTATAGTTAGCGCGCAGAAAAGCGTAGTGCATAAGGGAAGTATTAAAACACATTGATAGGGGAGGTGCATGCAAGCAGATGAGGAAATGTGGCTATATGAAAGACATTATATGGTCAAATCTGCAAAATGGGGAATGTAAACCACTGGATAAAATGCACTACCCTCCCTTGTGCCCAATTTAAAAAATCACACATCCCTGCTCAAAGCAAAAAAAATCTAAGTTAGACAATCCTCCCTTATTGTGGACCAGCACCCCTACCCCAGTACATTTCGAACTGTCCCTTAGATGGTTGTAGAATGGAAGAGTCTTGATACAATAGGTGTCATCAGAGGTGGTGTTGCAGGATGGAAAGGAAGACTCTGGTTGATTGAAGAATCGGTTCGGAATGGTTGAGGCAGTGTGCTGCAGTGGTGTAAAATATTTAAGTAAAAATAGTTGTTTTTGGGGGGTATCTAAATTTTTAACAACTATTACCTATACTTCACTACATTACTAAATAAAATATTATACTTTTTACTCCATACATTTTCCCTGACAACCAAAATACTCATTACATTTTGAATGCTTAGAGGGACAAGATGCACTTATCAAGAGAACACATGGTCATCCCTACTGCCTCTGGCAGACTCACTAAACATAAATGCATCTTTTGTAAATAATGTCTGAATGTTGAAGTGTGGACCCTGGCTATCCATACATTTTAAAAACAAGAAAATGGTGCCATCTGCGTTGCCCCTTTACCCCTACCTACATGTACATATTACCTCAATTACCTCGACTAAGCTGTTCCCCAGCACATTGACTCGGTACCTGTACCACCTGTATATACTGTAGCCTCATTATTGTTATTTTATTGTGTTACTTTGGTTTATTTAGTAAATATTTTCTTAACTCTGTTTTTCTGCATTGTTGGTTAAGGGTTTGTAAGTAAGAATTTCATGGTCTGCACCTGTTTTAGTCGGTGCATGTGACAAATACATTTTGATTTGATTAGATTAATATAAGGATTTTTAAAGGATTTATACTTTTACTTTTGATACTTCAATTTATTTGAGAAATTACACTTACTATAGATACATCAGTATATTTAAAACCAAATACTTTTAGACTTTTCCTCAAATAGTATTTTACTGGCTAACTTACTTGACCTGAGTAACTTTCGATTAAGGTGTCTATACTTTTACTCAAGTATGATAATTGGGTACTTTTTCTACCACTGGCGTGATGGTTCGGGATGGTTGGGCGTGATGGTTCGGGATGGTTGAAGGAGCTTGATGGTTTGGGATGGTTGAAGGAGCTTGATGGTTTGGGATGGTTGAAGGAGCTTGATGGTTTGGGATGGTTGAAGGAGCTTGATGTTTGGGATGGTTGAAGGAGCTTGATGGTTTTGGATGGTCGAAGGAGCTTGATGGTTTGGGATGGTCGAAGGAGCTTGATGGTTTGGGATGGTTGAAGGAGCTTGATGGTTTGGGATGGTCGAAGGAGCTTGATGGTTTGTGATTGTTGAAGGAGCTTGATGGTTTGGGATGGTCGAAGTAGCTTGATGGTTTGGGATTGTTGAAGGAGCTTGATGGTTTGGGACGGTTGAAGGAGCTTGATGGTTTGGGATAGTTGAAGGAGCTTGATGGTTTGGGATGGTCGAAGGAGCTTGATGGTTTGGGATTGTTGAAGGAGCTTGATGGTTTGTGATGGTTGAAGGAGCTTGATGGTTTGTGATGGTCGAAGGAGGAGCGTGATGGTTTGGGATGGTTGAAGGAGCTTGATGGTTTGGGATGGTCGAAGGAGCTTGATGGTTTGGGATGGTCGAAGGAGCTTGATGTTTTTTTCTATTTTATTTATTTAACCTTTATTTAACCAGGTAGGCAAATTGAGAACTCGTTCTCATTTACAATTGCGACCTGGCCAAGATAAAGCAAAGCAGTTTGACACATACAACAACACATAGTTACACATGGAGTAAAACAAACATATAGTCAATAATACAGTGAAAAAAATAAGTCTATATACAATGTGAGCAAGTGAGGTGAGATAAGGGAGGTGAAGGCAAACAGATATATGTATAAATAAATAAAAATACAAAAAGGCCATGGAGGCGAAGTGAGTACAACACAGCAGGCCATGGAGGCGAAGTGAGTACAACACAGCAAGTAAAATAAAAACTAAAAAAACACTGGAATGGTTGGTTTGCAGTGGAAGAAAGTGCAAAGTAGAGACAGAAATAATGGGGTGCAAAGGAGCAAAATAAATTAATAAATAAATACAGTAGGTAAAGAGGTAGTTGTTTGGGCTAAATTGTAGATGGGTTATGTACAGGTGCAGTAATCTATGAGCTGCTCTGACAGCTGGTGCTTAAAGCTAGTGAGGGAGATAGGTGTTTCCAGTTTCAGAGTTTTTTGTAGTTCGTTCCAGTCATTGGCAGCAGAGAACTGGAAGGAGAGGCGTCCAAAGGAAGAATTGGTTTTGGGGGTGACTAGAGAGATATACCTGCTGGAGCGCGTGCTACAGGTAGGTGCTGCTATGGTGACCAGCGAGCTGAGATAAGGGGGGACTTTACCTAGCAGGGTCTTGTAGATGACCTGGAACCAGTGGGTTTGGCGACGAGTATGAAGCGAGGGCCAGCCAACGAGAGTGTACAGGTCGCAGTGGTGGGTAGTATATGGGGCTTTGGTGACAAAACGGATGGCACTGTGATAGACTGCATCCAATTTATTGAGTAGGGTTTTGGAGGCTATTTTGTAAATGACATCACCGAAGTCGAGGATTGGTAGGATGGTCAGTTTTACAAGGGTATGTTTGGCAGCATGAGTAAAGGATGCTTTGTTGCGGAATAGGAAGCCAATTCTAGATTTGACTTTGGATTGGAGATGTTTGATGTGGGTCTGGAAGGAGAGTTTACAGTCTAACCAGACACCTAGGTATTTGTAGTTGTCCACATATTCTAAGTCAGAGCCGTCCAAAGTAGTGATGTTGGACAGGCGGGCAGGAGCAGGCAGCGATCGGTTGAAGAGCATGCATTTGGTTTTACTTGTATTTAAGAGCAGTTGGAGGCCACGGAAGGAGAGTTGTATGGCATTGAAGCTCGCCTGGAGGGTTGTTAACACAGTGTCAAAAGAAGGGCCAGAAGTATACAGAATAGTGTCGTCTGCGTAGAGGTGGATCAGAGAATCACCAGCAGCAAGAGCAACATCATTGATGTAAACAGAGAAGAGAGTCGGTCCAAGAATTGAACCCTGTGGCACCCCCATAGAGACTGCCAGAGGCCCGGACAACAGACCCTCCGATTTGACACACTGAACTCTATCAGAGAAGTAGTTGGTGAACCAGGCGAGGCAATCATTAGAGAAACCAAGGCTGTCGAGTCTGCCAATGAGGATGTGGTGATTGACAGAGTCAAAAGCCTTGGCCAGGTCAATGAATACGGCTGCACAGTATTGTTTCCTATCGATGGCGGTTACGATATCGTTTATGACCTTGAGCGTGGCTGAGGTGCACCCATGACCAGCTCTGAAACCAGATTGCATAGCGGAGAAGGTGTGGTGTGATTCGAAATGGTCGGTAATCTGTTTGTTTACTTGGCTTTCGAAGACCTTAGAAAGGCAGGGTAGGATAGATATAGGTCTGTAGCAGTTAGGGTCAAGGGTGTCCCCCCCTTTGAAGAGGGGGATAACCGCAGCTGCTTTCCAATCTTTGGGGATCTCAGACGACACGAAAGAGAGGTTGAAGAGGCTAGTAATAGGGGTGGCAACAATTTCAGCAGATAGTTTTAGAAAGAAAGGGTCCAGATTATCTAGCCCGGCTGATTTGTAAGGGTCCAGATTTTGCAGCTCATTAAGAACATCAGCTGACTGTATTTGGGAGAAAGAGAAATGGGGAAGGCTTGGGCGAGTAGCAGAGGGGAGGGCAGTGCTGTTGTCCGGGGTAGGGGTAGCCAGGTGGAAAGCATGGCCAGCCGTAGAAAAATGCTTATTGAAATTCTCAATTATAGTGGATTTGTCGGTGGTGACAGTGTTTCCTATCTTCAGAGCGGTTGGAAGCTGGGAGGAGGTGTTCTTATTCTCCATGGACTTTACGGTGTCCCAGAACTTTTTTGAATTTGTGTTGCAGGAAGCAAATTTCTGCTTGAAAAAGCTAGCCTTGGCTGTTCTAACTGCCTGTGTATATTGGTTTCTGGCTTCCCTGAAAAGTTGCATATCACGGGGGCTGTTCGATGCTAATGCAGAACGCCATAGGATGTTTTTCTGTTGGTTAAGGGCAGTCAGGTCAGGAGAGAACCAAGGGCTATATCTGTTCCTGGTTCTAAATTTCTTGAATGGGGCATGCTTATTCAAGATGGTGAGGAAGGCATTTTAAAAAAATGACCAGGCATCCTCTACTGACGGGATGAGATCAATATCCTTCCAGGATACCCCGGCCAGGTCGATTAGAAAGGCCTGCTCGCTGAAGTGTTTCAGGGAGCGTTTGACAGTGATGAGTGGAGGTCGTTTGACCGCTGACCCATTACGGATGCAGGCAATGAGGCAGTGATCGCTGAGATCTTGGTTGAAAACAGCAGAGGTGTATTTGGAGGGCAAGTTTGTTAGGATGATATCTATGAGGGTACCCGTGTTTACGGAATTGGGGTGGTACCTGGTAGGTTCATTGATAATTTGTGTGAGATTGAGGGCATCAAGCTTAGATTGTAGGGTGGCTGGGGTGTTGAGCATGTTCAAATTTAGGTCGCCTAGCAGCACGAGCTCTGAAGATAGATGGGGGGCAATCAGTTCACATATAGTGTCCAGAGCACAGCTGGGGGCAGAGGGTGGTCTATAGCAGGCGGCAACGGTGAGAGACTTGTTTTTAGAGAGGTGGATTTTTAAAAGTAGAAGTTCAAATTGTTTGGGAACAGACCTGGATAGTATAACAGAACTCTGCAGGCAGTCTTTGCAGTAGATTGCAACACCGCCCCCTTTGGCCGTTCTATCTTGTCTGAAAATCTTGTAATTGGGGATGATGGTCGAAGGAGCTTGATGGTTTGGGATGGTCGAAGGAGCTTGATGGTTTGGGATGGTCGAAGGAGCTTGATGGTTTGGGATGGTTGAAGGACATTCAGAGATTCAGAGTGTTTAATAGTCACATGTACAGGGGTTGCAGATGTGATTGCAAGGTACAGTGAAAATCTTAGGCTCTGAGCTCCATCATGCTAAGAGACTAAAATAAATCAAATAATGAAAATGGCATTAAAAAAACAACAATAGAAATAAAATAGTAATAACAACTGTAACAGTGATGAATAAATACATGTCCATTTGGGTTGAGGCAGAGTAAAGACTGTTGAGCGGTGTGGGGTTGGGGGGGGGGGTGACCATATGGAAGAGTGTAGAAGAGATTAAAATAATTATTGTTGTCTATCAACAATGACAAGCCGCCAGGGAATGACAGTCTGGATGGAAAATAACTGAGGTTAATAGCAGACAATATTGCCACTCCTATTTGCCACATCTTTAATATAAGCCTAGTAGAGAGTGTGTGCCCTCAGGCCTGGAGGGAAGCTAAAGTCAGTCCGTTACCCAATAGTAAAGCCCCCTTTAACTGGCTCAAATTGCCGACCAATCAGTCTGTTACCAACCCTTTGTAAATTTCTGTTTGACCAGATATAATGCTATTTCACAGTAAACAAATTGACAACAGACTTTCAGCACGCTTATAGGGAAGGACACTCAACAAGCGCAGCACTTACACAAATGACTGATGATTGGCTGAGAGAAATTGATGATATTGTGGGGGCTGTCTTGTTAGACTTCAGTGCAGCTTTTGACATTATCGATCACAGTCTGCTGCTGGAAAAACATATGTGTTATGGCTTTACACCCCCCCCTGCTGTAATGTGGATAAAGAGTTACCTGTCTAACAGAACACAGAGGGTGTTCTTTAATGGAAGCCTCTCCAACATAATCCAGGTAGAATCAGGAATTCCCCAGGGTAGCTGTTTAGGCCCCTTGCTTTTTTCCATCTTTGCTAACGACATGCCACTAGCTTTGAGTAAAGCCAGTGTGTCTATGTATGCAGATGACTCAACACTATACACATCAGCTACTACAGCGACTGAAATGACTGCAACACTCAACAAAGAGCTGCAGTTAGTTTTGAAATGAGTAGCAAGGAATAAGTTAGTCCTAAATATTTCCAAAACTAAAAGCATTGTATTTGCGACAAATCATTCACTAAACCCTAAACCTCGGCTACATCTCATAATGAATAACGTGGAAATGGAGGTGACTAAACTGCTTGGAGTAACCCTTGATTGTAAACTCTAATGGTCAAAACTTATTGATACAACAGTAGCTAAGATGGGGGAGAAGTCTGTCCACAATTTAGCGCTACTCTGCCTTCTTAACAACCCTATCAACAAGGCAGGTCCTACAGGCCCTGGTTTTGGTGCACCTGGACTACTGTTCAGTCCTGTGGTCAGGTGCCACAAAGACTTGGGAAAATTGCAGTTGGCTCAGAACATGGCAGCACAGCTGGCCCTTAAAAGTACACGGAGAACTAACAATAATGACATGCATGTCAATCTCTCATGGCTCAAAGTGAAGAGAGATTGACTTCCTCATTACTTGTTTTTGTAAGAGGTGTTGACAAGCTGAAGGTACCGAGCTGTCTGTTTAAATACTAGCACACAGCTTGGACACTCATGCATACCTCACAAGACATGCCACCAGTCTAGAACAGATTATGGGAGGTGTACAATACTACATAGAGCCATGACTACATGGAACTCTATTCCACATCAGGTAACAGTAGAATCAGATTTAAAAAGCAGGTAAAAATACACCTTATGGAACAGCGGGGACTGTTAAGTAACACAAACATAGGCACAGACACATGCATACAAACACATGATAACGTTTTGTATTTGTATTTATTTTGGATTCCCATTAGCTGCTGCCAAAGCAGCAGCTACTCTTCCTGGTGTACAGCAAAATTAAGGCAGTTTATACAATTTTAAAACATTACAATACATTCACAGATTTCCCAACACTCTGTGTGTCCTCAGGCCCCTACTTCACCACTACCACATATCCACAGTACTAAATCCATGTGTATGCATTGTGTGTGTGTGTGTGTGTGTGTGTGTGTGTGTGTGTGTGTGTGTGTGTGTGTGTGTGTGTGTGTGTGTGTGTGTGTGTGTGTGTGTGTGTGTGTGTGTGTGTGTGTGTGTGTGTGTGTGTGTGTGTGTGTGTGTGTGTGTGTGTGTATGTATGTGTCTGTGCCAAAGTTTGTGCAGTCCTCTTACAGCATTGATGATGGGGTAATCATGAGCTTGGATCATGTAGTTTGGAGAATAATGGAGGAAGATGGTTCTTGTGTAGCATTGTTCTGATATGGAACCAAAGTGTGGAGTGGGTTGTATGACGGCTTTTTGTCCTGATCTTGAGTTCACGGGCAGCAAACCTTGGTCTGTAGAGGGGCTGACAAGTTGACGTTTGGTAGGAAACAGTTCTGTACCTATAGACATTGAGACCTTGTGACCCAAATTGCAGGGATGTGTTCCAAACAAAACAACAACTGTACAAGTGTGCTTGCCCTAGTTCCTCAACGGGCACAGCTAGGGGAGTTTAAAAAATGACCTTATAAAAGTGCATTGAAATTACTTAGGAACTGTGCACACATTGGAGAGGAGAGTGGCCACTTGGAGACACCAGTTAGTAATTTCACTGAAGCCCTTGTATTTTTTAAAATGTTGCATTTACCACACATTTACCAGGAATATACAGTGCCTTCGTGAAAGTATTCAGACCCCTTGACTTTTTCCACATTTTGTTACTTTACAGCCTTATTCTAAAATGTATAAAATATATTTTTTCCCCCTCAGCAATCTACACACAATACCCCAATATAACAAAGCAATTTTTTTTTTTGCAAATGTATATAAAAAACATAAATACCTTATTTACATAAGTATTCAGACCCTTTACTATGAGACTCGAAATTTAGCTCAGGTGCATCCTGTTTCCATTGATCATCCTTGAGATGTTTCTACAACTTGATTGGAGTCCACCTATGATAAATTCAATTGATTGGACATGATTTGGAAAGGCACACACCTGTCTATATAAGGTCCCACAGTTGGCAGTGCATGTCAGAGCAAAAATCAAGCCATGAGGTCAAAGGAATTGTCCGTAGAGCTCAGAGACAGGTTTGTGTCGAGGCACAGACCTGGGGAATGGTACCAAAACATTTCTGCAGCATTGAAGGTTCCCAAGAACACAGTGGCCTCCATCATTCTTAAATGGCAGACGTTTGGAACCACCAAGACTCTTCCCTAGAGCTGGCCAAGCAATCGGGGAGAAGGGCCTTGGTCAGGGAGGTGACCAAGAACCCAATGGTCACTCTGACAGAGCTCTAGAGTTCCTCTGTGGAGATGGGAGAACCTTCCAGAAGGACAACCATCTCTGCAGGACTACACCAATCAGGCCTTAATGATAGAGTGGCCAGACGGAAGCCACTCCTCAGTAAAAGACACATGACAGCCTACTTGGAGTTTGCCAAAAGGCACCCAAAGACTCTCAGACCATGAGAAACAAGATTCTCTGGTCTGATGAAACCAAGATTGAACTCTTTGGCCTGAATGCCAAGCGTCACGTCTGAAGGAAACCTTGCACCATCCCTACGGTGAAGCATGGTGGTGGCAGCATCATGCTGTTTCGATGTTTTTCAGTGGTAGGGACTGGGAGACTATTCAGGATTAAGGCAAAGATTAACATATCAAAGTATGGAGAGATCCTTGACGAAAACCTGCTCCAGAGCGCTCAGGACTTTAGAGTGGGGCGAAGGTTCACCTGCCAACAGGACAACGACACTAAGCACACAGCCAAGACAACGCAGGAGTGGCTTCGGGACAAGTCTCAGAATGTCCTTGAGTGGCCCAGCCAGAGCCCGAACTTGAACCCGATCGAACATCTCTGGAGAGGCCTGAAAAAAGCTGTGCAGCAACACTCCTCATCCAACCTGACAGAGCTTGTGAGGATCTGCAGAGAAGAATGGGAGAAACCCCCCAAATACAGGGTTGCCAAGCTTGTAGCGTCATAACCAAGATGACTTGAGGCAGTAATCACTGCCAAAGGTGCTTCAACAAAGTACTGAATACAGTTCTTCTGTAAATATGGTATTTCAGTTTTTATATTTTAAGTAATTTGCAAAAATGTCTAAACTGTTTTTGCTTTGTTATTGTGGGGTATTGTGTGTATATTGATGAGGAAGAAAATAATTTTAATACATTTTAAAATGTCAAAATGGAAAATATGGAAAAAGTCAAGAGGTCTGAATACTTTCCGAATGCACTGTAAATAAAAAAATGTTTTTACTGAACGTATCCAGAGTTTTTTCAGATTTTTGTTATCAACACATGCTGTGAAAAGTACAGTAAATGTAAAATGCACATCAAAATCAACATTGTAATGTTTGGATTCATTCTCGTGTCAGGTGAACTGTTGTGTCCTCAACTTTGGTCTAATAACTGTCACTCTAAAAAAAAAAGTTGTTACCATGCTTTTTATATTTCTTCTGTAAGAAACATTTAAATGTAGTCCTATCCATATAGGCCAATTGCCACGAGTGTAAAAGGCTAAGATTAGAACATGAACACCGTACAGGCTAAGTTTCCTGAAAGGTTAGAAGTTGCATCGAAGGCTCTTGAATGGTTGCTGTGCTTGGTTGAGAAGTTGAGTGGGGGAAGGTAGCTTTGGAGACTTTTGATCAACAATGTGGAAGTTCGGTATGTAGAACCAATGACTTGTGAAGCGGGCCAAAGCGTATGGTTGCTGGCTAAGAGGGATGGCGGCAGACTGATACAGTAGACCGGTGCTGACAAAAATCTGGGATGCAAGCAACAGGCCCAGGTGGCTGATGAGGCTGGCGTCGAACGCCGACAAGGCATGTTCCCGAGAAGATGCACTGGTGCGTACGGAGAAGCAGGGCCTAGGATATTTGCACAGCATGGATTGGCAGAGAGGAAATGTCAGGAAACCAGGTAACCAATGATACGAGAGAAACAAGGGAGATATTGTCCTGGATGGGCAATAAAGTTATATTCTATTCTATTCTACAGGTCTTTGTTTACTATGCTTTACTCTAAACAGAGGTAAGGCAAACTACAGTAGGATCTGTAGTAATTTTTGTAATTTTTATTAGGATCCCCATTAGCTAACGCCGTAACGCTAGCTAATCTTCCTGGGGTCCAACACGAATTAATAAGACATTACAAATAATTACAAATCAAGACTTCACAAACATTCAACAAGTAGACAATACAGATAATTAAAATACCTGACAGGAAACACATTTAACATTCAGTTGATGCTTTCTATTTCTTGTCCAGTCATATGGTCTATCACATTAGATGTTCTTTCTATTTCTTGTCCAGTCATATGGTCTATCGCATTAAATGTTCTTTCTACTTCCTGTCCAGTCATATGGTCTATCACATTAGATGTTCTTACATTTTTTTTCTTGAAGGTGGATTTACCTCTTGCCTGAGAAATATGGATTGGTAAAGAGTTCCATTCAGCTATGGCTCTATATAAAACTGTGGATTTAAGTCGATTTGTCCTTGGCTTGGGTTGTCTTAGGTGCCCTGAATTTGCCTGTCTGGTTTGGTGGTTATGCGTGTCGCTAATATATACTAACTGGCCTGAAAAATACTGTGTTTAAAAAATATATATATATAACATTCCTAAAGAAAATCAGAAGACTGGATAGTAATTTGTTTTCAACGTGAAGCCATGAGAGATTGTGATGCATTTGGATAATATTCATACGGATAGAGCAATGAAGAGCTAATATCTGGAGCTGGAGCTTTTACTAGCTTCCTTTGCTGCAGATGACCATATAACTGGACAGTCCTCTAAGTGTGAGAAGACCAGGGCTTGTCATCCGAAAGAGACAAGAGCATCTTTTCTACCTCTTCCCTTTCTACTTAATGAAATTCGAACATGCATTACCTCTCCTTCATGATGCACTATTTTATAAGGGTATATGACATGGAGCCATCAGTTGGAATCATAGCATTTCTCAACTTGTCCACCATGCCTGTAAAATATTCATTAAAGTAGTTTGCGGTGTCGTGTGGTTTTGTGTTAAATATACTCTCTGATTCATCAAAAGAGGCGGAAATGTTTGAATTCCTGCCCACAATAGCATTCAACGTTCTCCACAGTTTTTTCCCATCAACCTTCACTTCATCAATTTTGTGCTGATAGAATCCTTTCTTCTTTTCTTTGTTTAGTTTGGTTTTTTGCTTTTTAAACAGAGTGCCAGATTTATCTGCTACTTTTTGGCATCATAACATTGAATCATTACATTTCTCAGCTTATCATCAATCCAAAAGGCACCATTTGACCTCACAGTGCATTTTCTTAAAGGGGCATGCTTATCAGCTATTCTCATAAATAATTTCATAAACAAACTTTGTGACATTTCAGGATCATCCTTCCTACACACTTCTAGCCATGACACATTCTTAATCTCATCCACAAATGAGTCCTGATTGAACCCTCTGTAGGACCTTGGGTAGATTACCTTAGGGCCAGCCTTTGGTATTTTAGTTTTCCTACTGAGTGTTTGCAGACGACACTACAATGGTAGGCTTGACTACCAACAACAACGAGACAGCCTACAGGGATGAGGTGAGGGCCCTCAGAGTGTGGTTTCAGGAAAATAAACTCACACTCAACATCAACAAAACAAAGGAGATGATTGTGGACTTCAGGAAACAGCAGAGGGAGCACCCCCCTATCCACATCGACAGGACAGTAGTTGAGAGTTGGAAAGTTTTAAGTTCCTCGGCGTACACATCACGGACAATCTGAAATGGTCCACCCACACAGACAGCGTTGTGAAGAAGGCGCAGCAGCGCCTCTTCAACCTCAGGAGGCTGAAGAAATTTGGCTTGTCACCAAAAACACTCACAAACTTTTACAGATGCACAATCGAGAGCATCCTGTCGGGCTGTACCACCGCCTGGTACGGCAACTGCTTCACCCACAACCGTAAGCCTCTCCAGAGGGTAGTGAGGTCTGCACAATGCATCACCAGGGGCAAACTACCTGCTCTCCAGGACAGCTACACCACCCGATGTCACAGGAAGGCCAAAAATATCATCAAGGACATCAACTGCCTGTTCACCCCGTCATCATCCAGAAGGCGAGGTCAGTACAGGTAGATCAAAGCTGGGACCGAGAGACTGAAAAACAGCTTCCATCGCAAGGCCATCAGACTGTTAAACAGCCATCACTAACATTGAGTGGCTGCTGCCAACATACTGACTCAAAATCTCCAAGCACTAGGGCCTCCCGGGTGACGCAGTGGTCTAGGGCACTGCATCGCAGTGCTAGCTGCACCACCAGAGTCTCTGGGTTCGCACCCAGGCTCTGTCGCAGCTGGCCGCGACCGGGAGGTCCGTGGGGCGACGCACAATTGGCCTAGCGTCGTCCGGGTTAGGGAGGGTTTGGCCGGTAGGGATATCCTTGTCTCATCGCGCTCCAGCGACTCCTGTGGCGGGCCGGGCGCAGTGCGCGCTAACCAAGGGGGCCAGGTGCACGGTGTTTCCTCAGACACATTGGTGCGGCTGGCTTCCGGGTTGGAGGCACGCTGTGTTAAGAAGCAGTGCGGCTTGGTTGGTTTGTGCTTCAGAGGACGCGTGGCTTTCGACCTTCGTCTCTCCCGAGCCCGTACGGGAGTTGTAGCGATGAGACAAGATAGTAATTACTAGCGATTGGATACCACGAAAATTGGGGAGAAAAGGGGATAAAATTTAATAGAAAATAAAATAATAATAAATCTCCAAGCACTTTAATAATAAAAAATTGGATGTAATAAATGTATCACTAGCCACTTTAAACAATGGCACTTTATATAATGTTTACATACCCCACTTTACTCATCTCGTATGTATATACTGTACTCTATACCATCTACTGCATCTTGCCTATGCCGTTCGGCCATCGCTCATCCATATATTTATATGTACATATTCTTATTCATTCCTTTACACTTGTGTGTATACAAGGTAGTTGTTGTGAAATGGTTAATTACTTGTTAGATATTACCGAACGGTCGGAACTAGAAGCACAAGCTTTTCGCGACACTCGCATTAACATCTGCTAACCATGTGTATGTAACCAATACCATTTGATTTGATTTGAGTGCAACCAAGTTATGATCACTACAACCTAGTGCCACTGATACAGCTTTAGAACAATGTTCAGCCATGTTGGTACAAATGTGATAAATATCAAATCAAATCAAATGTATTTATATAGCCCTTCTTACATCAGCTGATATCTCAAAGTGCTGTACAGAAACCCAGCCTAAAACCACAAACAGCAAGCAATGAAGGTGTAGAAGCACGGTGGCTAGGAAAAACTCCCTAGAAAGGCCTAAACCTAGGAAGAAACCTAGAGAGGAACCAGGCTATGAGGGGTGGCCAGTCCTCTTCTGGCTGTGCCGGGTGGAGATTATAACAGAACATGGCCAAGATGATCAAATGTTCATAGATGACCAGCAGGGTCAAACAATAATAATCACAGTAGTTGTCGCAACAAGTCAGCACCTCAGGAGTAAATGTCAGTTGGCTTTTCATAACCGATCATTAATAGTATCTCTACCGCTCCTGCCTGTCTCTAGAGAGTTGAAAACAGCAGGTCTGGGACAGGTAGCACGTCCGGTGAACAGGTCAGGGTTCCATAGCCGCAGGCAGAACAGTTGAAACTGCAGGCAGAACAGTTGAAACTGGAGCAGCAGCACGGCCAGGGGGACTGGGGACAGCAAGGAGTCATCAGGCCAGGTAGTCCTGAGGCATGGTGCTAGACCTCAGGTCCTCCGAGAGAGAGAAAGAAAGAGAAAAAGAGAGAATGAGAGAATTAGAGAGAGCATACTTAAATTCACACAGGACACCGGATAAGACAGGAGAAGTACTCCAGATATAACAGACTGACCCTAGCCCCCCGACACATAAACTACTGCAGCATAAATACTGGAGGCTGAGACAGGAGGGGTCAGGAGACACTGTGGCCCCATCTGATGATACCCCCGGACAGGGCCAATCAGGAAGGATATAACCCCACCCACTTTGCCAAAAGCACAGCCCCCACACCACTAGAGGGATATCTTCAACCACCAACTTACCATCCGGAGACAAGGCCAAGTATAACCCACAAAGATCTCCGCCATGGCACAACCCAAGGGGGGGCGCCAACCCAGATTTCCCAATACAAGTTGATGATGTGATACCGGACCTATTAGTGAACATTCTGGTTGGTACAAGGATCAGAATACGTACATTGGCAACAGAAATACGTTTCTTTCTCATTGGACAGTTGGTGTTAAAAAAATCTATATTCAAATCTCCAAAAAAATAAAACCTTATCCAATATTTCGCAAATTACATCAAGATATTTGACATCAGCACTAGGTGGCCTATCGCAGCAACCAACTAGTATAGATTTCAAATGTGGTCAATGCACCTGTACCCAGAGTGCCTCTAATCCATTCAACATTAAGTCCTTGCGTTGTTCTGCTGAAATTTGACTCTGGATGTAAACTGCAACTCCACCCCCATAACTATTTCTGTCCCTCCTGAACAAATTGTATCCATGTGTAGCATCCTCAAAAGAAGAGTCCAAGTGAGTCTCTGATAATGCCAATACATGAATGTCACGCCTGCTCCCGCTCCTCCTCCCTGGCACTCGATGGCGCCAGGCTACCCATCATTATGTACACCTGTCACCATCATTTCACGCATCAGCGCTCATTGGACTCACCTGGACTCTTTCACTTTGTTGATTGCCTCCTCTATATCTGTCTGTTCCTCAGTTTGTTCCCCGTGTCAGCACTATTCAAAACTCTGGAAATCAGTAGTTCTAAAACCGAGACAAATAGAAGTGCAGCCCTAGCCACAAGGGCTAACCGCTTAGCGTGCTTGGTATCCAGCAATAGGAGACCAGGTTGCCAGCTTGATAGCTAGCAGCTGCCTAGCCTATGTAGTACCACCTTGTTTAAGCAAGGATCCCTGGACATATATCAGCGGGCCCAGCGTTAACGCTAACTTCCTCCCAGGATCCAGATATGAATGGGAAAACTATTGTAAACTTTTATTAGCTAACTAGGTAGTTTGTTGTTGTACCGACAATGGAGGTATGGGACAATGAAACCAAAGCCTTCACATTCAACTACAGACAGTGTTAAAGCCTGACAAGATGCTACGGTGTTACAGTTATAGGTGTTTGGAACCACATCTATATCTCTGTCTTTGGGAACAAGGTGGTTTGGGTGGGGTTGGCTATAAAGCCCTGGGCTGACAGGTGAACAGAGTAGTGGAATGTGTAAATAGTTTTAAAAGTCTATTCACTAACGATCTGAGAAAAACACACCCACTCACTGTAAGCGTTTCACTGTTAGTCTACACCTGTTGCTTACGGAGCATGCGACAAAATAACATTTGATTTGATTTGAAGTAGCCCAGACTACAACAACACGCCTAATGATGATGTACAGATCTAATCAACAAGAATTTCAGGTCTATCTAATGTTAAACACTCAAAATGTATAGTTTAAAGATCAGTCATGTTTTGGGGGACAGAAAAACAACAATAGAAAGCTTGATGTTGACAGCATTGTGACGTCACAATCAGCTTTGTCTTATCAACAGATAAGATCAGAATGGAACACAAACCTTACTAACACCAAAGTCAACGGCAATGAATTACACATAGATTTAACCTTATTGTTGTTTTGGACTTTGCACCGACCATATTATTGATTATAAACTGACTGGTTTTAGCCCTGAAGGCGGATTGGCTGACAGCCGTAGTATATCAGACCGTATACCACGGGTATGACAAACTTGTATTTGAACTTCTCTAATTACATTGGTAACCAGTTTATAATAGCAATAAGGCACCTCAGGGGTTTGTGGTATATGGCCAATATACAACGACAAAGGGCTGCGATGCGTCGTGCCTAAGAACAGCCCCTGGCCATATACCACACCCCCTCGTGCCTTATTGATTAAATTTCACATAAAATCACATATAAGCTTGAATCAAGATAAACATTAGGGTTGCCCAACTTTCTATGCATTAATTCTACATCAGAATATGTGGAGGTATGAACGAATGAACGACACAGAATGTGTTGAACTATGAATGAATTCCCAAGTGAAGTCACACACGCACAGACAAACGCACACGCACAGACACACGCACACGCACATAAACATACACACACACATGCACACATGCACACACACACACATTGACACGTCTTGTTGAATGAGTGGACACTTCAACATGTGAATTCACGTGTGAAAATGTGAATAGATGAAAACATATTTCTTGTTAGAATTGCCTCTGCCTTGTGTTTTCATGTCCCAGTTATCCGGATTGATCACGGATCATCACACCCAGAGAGCACCTGGAAGTACCTGGAAGCACCTGGAAGCACCTGGATGATCATTAAGACTCTTGGAAGAATGTTCTACGGAACAGATGTGTCAAAAGTATAACTTTTTGGACGACATGGTTCCTATTATACCTGGTGAAAACCAAACACTGCATTCCACAGTAAGAACATTATACCAACGGTCAAACATGGTGGTGGTAGTGTGATGGTTTGGGGATGTTTTGCTGCCTCAGGACCTGGACGACTTGCCTTAATAGAAGGAACTATGAATTATGCTCTGTATAAAATAATTCTACAGGAGAATGTCAGGCCATCCGTCTGTGAGCTGAAGCTGAAGCACAGCTGGGTCATGCAGCAAGACAATGATCCAAAACATACAATCGAGTCTACATGAAAATGGCTAAAAAGCAACACATTTTAAGTTTTGGATTGGCCTAGTCAAAGTCCAGACCTAATCCTAATTGAGATGTAGTGGCAGGACTTGAAATTAGCAATTCAGCTACTGTAAATTCCTCCACAGCGATGTGAGAGACTGATCAACAATTACAGGAAGCATTTGGTTGCAGTCAGCGCAGGTAAAGGTGGGGGCAATTCGTTTTTCAAGCAGGGGCATTGGGTTTTGCATAACTTTGTTAATTAAATTAATAAAATACATGTTGTTTTTTTACTCAGGTTCCCTTCATCTAATATTAGGTTTTGGTTGAAGATCTTATAACATTCAGTATCAAAAATATGCAAAAATAGAGAAATCAGAAAGGGGGGAGAATACTTTTTAACGGGACTGTATAGCCTAGCCCAGTGGTTCCCAAACTGTTTATAGTCTCGTACCCCTTCAAACATTCAACCTCCAGCTGTATCCCATCTAGCACCAGGGTCAGCGCACTCTCAAATGTTGTTTTTTGCCATATTTGTAAGCATGCCACACACACACTATACAATACATTTATTAAACATAAGAATGAGTGTGAGTTTTTGTCACAACCCAGCTCATGGGAAGTGACAAAGAGCTCTCTTATAGGGCCAGGGCACAAATAATAATATAATAATGATCAATAATTTTTCTCTTTATTTAATCAGCTTACATATAAAAGCTTATTTGTTCATCGAAATTGTGAATAACTCACCACAGGTTAATGAGAAGGGTGTGCTTGAAGGATGCACGTAACTCTGCAACGTTGGGTTGTTTTGGAGAGAGTCTATTTAGTTTTCATGCTCGTGAGGGCCGAGAATCCACTCTCACATAGGTACGTGGTTGCAAAGGGCATCAGTGTCTTAACAGCGCAATTTGCCAAGGCAGGATACTCTGAGCGCAGCCCAATCCAGAAATCTGGCAGTGGCTTCTGATGAAATTACATTTTCACAGAACCGCTTGTTGCAATTTCAATTAGGCTCTCTTGTTCAGATATCGGTAGGTGGACTGGAGGCAGGGCATGAAAGGGATAATGAATCCAGTTGTTTGTGTCCTCCGTTTCGGGAAAGTACCTGCGTAATTTCGCACCCAACTCACAATGATGGACAGATATCATTGCATAGTGCAGCAAATACATGAGAGTTCAGGGGCCTTGATTTAACAAAGTTAACTATTTTCACTGTAGTGTCCAAAACGTATTTCAAGCTGTCAGGAATTCCATTGGCAGCAAGAGCCTCTCGGTGGATGCTGCAGTGTACCCAAGTGGTGTCGGGTGCAACTGCTTGCACGCGCGTTACCAGTCCACTATGTCTCCCTGTCATGGCTTTTACGCCATCAATACAGATACCAACACATCTTGACCACCAAAGTCCATTTGATTTCACAAAGCTGTCCAGTACTTCAAAAAATATCCTCTCCTGCTGTCCTGGTTTCCTGTGGTTTGCAGAAGAGGATGTCTCCCTTAATTGACCCCCCATAAACATAACGGACATGTACCAGGAGCTGTGCCAGGCCCGCCACGTCTGTTGACTCATCCAGCTGTAACGCATAGAATTCACTGGCTTGTATACGAAGCATTAATTGTTGAAACAAAACATGCCAGTGTGAAAAATAAGCCACGGGAGTTTTTTGAGCGAGAATTAAAACGACTTTCGAGTAGTAAGACATGTATAAAAGCAACAGATACCATTAATATAAGAAGGAGCTAGAAGTGTCTTATATGGTGAGCTACCCAGATTCACAACTGTCAGTGTCAATGGTAGCTGGGCTAACAACAAAATGTAGAACTACTGATGCTAGCATTGGATGTGCTCTTGGAAGCAGAACAACTTGTGTCGTCGACAGGTACAGGTGTAGTACTGATGATAGTAGCAGTACTACCAGTAGAGCTGGTATGTGTGTCTATGGACTCGGGCCTTACTTTTTATAACCATTTATCAATTTTCGAGCAAACAGAAGGGGCAGCAGCTATGTTTGGCTACATACGGACCGGTAGTGGAATTCCCGCGAAAGACTAACGGTTAATGTGATTGGATGTTAATTATTTGACTAGGGTACCTGTATTTGATATTGTGTTGTTATTTCGCTGAACACTAGATGGTTTCCTTTGATTATTGAGAAAGAAAAACTCACCCAAATGTATAGACCCGTTGGAAAATATAAATGGACTGTTTGAAAATGTGAAGAAAAGTTTTATATATATATATATATATAAAGTAAAATATAAAAAATAAAAAATATGAATCACATTTTATTTGGCGTACCCTCTACGGCATACGTGTACCCCAGTGTGGGAATACCTGGCCTAATGTCCCACGCAGGCTACAAACACCCGTAGTAGTGACTACCACCTCTCCACATGATATTCATGATAACAACACTGTACGACCAAGTGTTTAGGATCTGAACACCTTACTAAACTATTTTCTGGAACGCTTTTTAAACGTGTCAAGGCATTTTGAATTCCAATGAAAACGTGTCACATTGTTTAAACACCAGAATATGTTTAATCACTGTAACACTTTTCAAACACCTAAACACATTTATTCATCACTAAGGGGATTAGGTTTGAAACACTACTGTAGGGTGTAAATAAGTATTTCCATATTTCCCAGCATGCCTTTCGAGTGACTGTGAGAGATAATCTACCCATGACTGTGTTTGGTAGTGACAGAGGCATGATTGTTACGTTCAAGATATACCCAATACTGAAGCCTTTGCCAGTTCACTGCCTAAGGGAATGTGTTTCATTTGAAAGTTTTTTATTTTGTTTATTTTATTTCACCTTTATTTAACCAGGTAGGCTAGTTGAGAACAAGTTCTCATTTGCAACTGTGACTTGGCCAAGATAAAGCAAAGCAGTTTGACACATACAGCAACACAGAGTTACACAAGGAATAAACAAACATACAGTCAATAATACAGTAGAAAAAGCCTATATACAGTATGTGCAAATGAGGTAGGATAAGGGAGGTAAGGCAATAAATAGGCCATGGTGGCGAAGTAATTACAATATAGCAATTAAACTGGAATGTTAGATGTGCAGAAGATTAATGTGCAAGTAGAGATACTGGGGTGCAAAGGAGCAAGATAAATAAATAAATAAATACAGTATGGGGATGAGGCAGTTGGATGGGCTATTTTCAGATGGGCTATGTACAGGTTCAGTGATCTGTGAGCTGCTCTGACAGCTGGTGCTTAAAGCTAGTGAGGGAGATATGAGTCTCCAGCTTCAGTGATTTTTGCAGTTCGTTCCAGTCATTGGCAGCAGAGAACTGGAAGGAAAGGCAGCCAAAGGAAGAATTGGCTTTGGGGGTGACCAGTGAGATATACCTGCTGGAGCACGTGCTACGAGTGAGTGCTGTTATAGTGACCAGGCTATTTTGTAAATGACATCGCCAAAGTCAAGGATCGGAAGGATGGTCAGTTTTACGAGGGTATGTTTGGCAGCATGAGTGAAGGATGCTTTGTTGCGAAATAGGAAGCCAATTCTAGATTTTATTTTGGATTGGAGATGCTTAATGTGGGTCTGGATGGAGAGTTTACAGTCTAACCAGACACCTAGGTATTTGTAGTTATCCACATATTCTAAGTTAGAACCATCCAGAGTAGTGATGCTAGGCAGGCAGGTGGGGGCAGTGATCGGTTGAAGAGCATACATTTAGTTTTACTAGCATTGAAGAGCAGTTGGAGGCCATGGAAGGAGAGTTGTATGGCATGGAAGCTCGTCTGAAGGTTAGTTAACACAGTGTCCAAAGAAGGTCCAGAGGTATACAGAATGGTGTCGTCTGCGTAGAGGTGGATCAGAGAATCACCAGCAGCAAGAGCATAAAAAAATATGCACACACACACACACACACACACACACACACACACACACACACACACACACACACACACACACACACACACACACACACACACACACACACACACACACACACACACACACACACACACACACACACACACACACACACACACACACACACACACACACACACACACACACACAGGGTCACCTGGAAGTGTGTGTTTGTCTCCAGGTGAGGGTCACTCCATCGTGTCAGTCGACATCAGAGAGGAGCAGCAGCAGAGTGACAGAGAGAGGTCAACCTACCAGGGATTAACAACCACTCTGTTAGATTAAGGGTCAGGATTCTGATTGTGTCCCAAATGGCAGCCTGTTCCCTATATAGTGCACTACTGTTGACCAGTCCCTGGATGGACAATGAAGTTCTATTCCATCCTACAGATGTGTGTGGACTATGCTTTACTCTAAACAGACGGTGAACTACTGGAGGATCCATAGTAATGTCAATGGAGGTATGGGACAATGAAAACAAAGCCTTCACATTCAACTACAGACAGTGTTAAAGCCTGACAAGATGCTACGGTGTTACAGTTATAGGTGTTTGGAACCACATCTATATCTCTGTCTTTGGGAACAAGGTGGTTTGGGTGGGGTTGGCTATGAAGCCCTGGGCTGACAGGTGAACAGAGTAGTGGAATGTGTAAATAGTTTTAAAAGTCTATTCACTAACGATCTGAGAAAAACACACCCACTCACTGTAAGCATTTCACTATTAGTCTACACCTGTTGCTTACGGAGCATGCGGCAAAATAACATTTGATTTGATTTGAAGTAGCCCAGACTACAACAACACGCCTAATGATGATGTAACCCACTAGAGTTTCTCATGTTAGGCCACAAACCAGAGAGAGCAGTAAGCAGAGTGACTGAGAGAGGTCAACCTACCAGGGATTAACAACCACTCTGTTAGATTAAGGGTCAGGATTCTGTCTGTGTCCCAAATAGCACCCTGTTCCCTATATAGTGCACTACTGTTGACCAGGACCTGGATGGAAGAGAAAGGGAGAGGAGATGAGAGGAGAGGGAGGGTGAAGGAGAAGAGGAGAGAAGAGGAGAAGAGAGGAGAGGGATGGAGAGGAGAGGAGAGGAGAAGAGAGGAGAGGAGAGGAGAGGAGAGGAGAGAGGGGGAAGGGGGAGAGGAGAAAAGAGAAGAGGAGAGGGAGGGAGGGAGGTGGGGAGAAGAGGATAAGAGAGGAGAGGAAAGAAAGAGGAGCACCATCCCCTCCAGGACGTAGTGTTTACTCTGTAGGCAGCACCATCCCCTCCAGGACGTAGTGTTTACTCTGTAGGAGGCACCATCCCCTCCAGGATGTAGTGTTTACTCTGTAGGAGGCACCATCCCCTCCAGGACGTAGTGTTTACTCTGTAGGAGGCACCATCCCCTCCAGGACGTAGTGTTTACTCTGTAGGAGGCACC